>NW_028133083.1:0-284473 GCF_964374135.1 Grampus griseus
ACCCCATATTAAACGCCTAAGAATGTACCTGACTAGTAAGTATCTTAAAACCTATGGATTGCTATGTCTCTGAAAGAGAATCAAGCGTGTGTACAGGGGCATAAACGCAGCAGTGATAGGATTGGAGAGGTTCGGTGAGCAAATGAAGACCCTTTGAAGTCAATTTGCATGGTACCCATTACACGGGTCTCAACTCTCCAGGTTTAAGGTATTCTTCCTTCAGCTAAAACATGCATGTGGAACCCAGAGTATGATCAACCGTGTGAACGGGAGACGTGTTCAAATATATCTCAGTTTTCGTACCCTGGTACTCGGGTGCAACATTCCAGATACTTTACTAACACTCTCCCGACTTGGAGAGTCAGCGCCTTTAACTTCCTGTTTGGTCCAGTTTGCAATTTCTGCAGAAGATGAACAGGAATAGGGAGAACAAATGAGAGACTAGCTGGAGGTGTCTGGACGGGCAAATTTAACTCTCATTTCCCACCAGGAAGAGGAAATAACCAAAGGCTCAGTGTGCCGTGCCGGAACCAGATTAGAGCCTGAAGCCATCCTGCGGTGTTGCGGCCAGGTCACAAGAAAGCGAGTTGAAGAAAGGAGCTCAGGGGCACTGTAATGCACAAACCTGCAGAGTTATAAATGACAGCTATCGTCCAAAAATATACTGAAGTAAGGCTGCCAAGAGTACTTGAAAGCGGGGCAGAATTGCAGGAAACCGATTTCAGGAGGTAGACAGGAATTGCATTGAAAGCATAGGAAAACAGGCAGAACGTCCACAATGATGCACTTGGCCAAAAAGGGCGTATGCGTTTTTTCCTGAATATATTCAGGAAAAAACGCATACGCCCTTTTTGGCCAACCAAGCAAGCTTGCAAAGGAAATCTTCACTACAATGAAGTCTCACTTCCCCCCGGTCAAAAGGGCCATCTGGAAAAAGTGTAAAATCCAGAAAGGCAGGACAGGCCATGGAGAACTGGGAGCCTTGTTATGCTGCTGGGCGGGATGTAAATTGCCAACAGACACTCGGAAGAAGTGTATGGTGTTTCCTGAAACATCTAAAAAACAAAGCAACAGAGCCTAGGGCACTTCCACTTATGGTCCTATAGCTTAGGGAAATTAAAATCAAAAAGACACAACCACCCCAAAGTTTGGAACGGCTCTGTTTAAAAGAACCTCGTTTACAGTACATGTTCAACATCGCAGAAAGTGAAAAATGGATAAAGAACTTGTGGTATTTACTTACAAAGCAATATCACTCAGCAATGAAATCTATGTCATCAGGCCCTTAGCAGCACAATGAGTGGATTCAGGTATGATGATTCTAACTGAAATAAGTCACACAGAAAAAGAAACATCATAAGATATCACTAATACACGGAATATAAACTTGGCTACACAGGAACTGAATTCCAGATCAGAACAGCGTCTCAAATTTAGAAAACCAACTTATGCTTGCTTAAGGGGAAAGGTGAGTTGGGGTGCTGCATAAAACCAGAGATTGAAATGAGCACAGATAAAGTTCCTTAAGCCAAATATGGAATAGACAAGAGCTACTCCTTGCTCAACGAAATGGACTCAACACCACATATTAAACGACTAAGAATGTACCTGACTAGTAAGTATCTTAAAACCTATGGATTGCTATGTCTCCGAAAGAGAATCAAGCATGTGTACAGGGGCATAAACGCAGCAGTGATAGGATTGGAGAGGTTCGGTGAGCAAATGAAGACCCTTTGAAGTCATATTGCATGGTACCCATTCCACGGGTTTCAACTACCCAGGTTTAAGGTATTCTTCCTTCAGCTAAAACATGCATGTGGAACCCAGAGTATGATCAACCATGTGATCGGGAGACGTGTTCAAATATGTCTCAGTTTTCGTACCCTGGTACTCGGGTGCAACATTCCAGACGCTTTACTAACACTCTCCTGACTTGGAGAGTCAGTCCCTTTAACCTCCTGTTTGGCCCAGTTTGCAATTTCAGCGGAAGATGAACAGGATAGCGAGAACCAATGAGAGACTTGCTGGAGGTGTCTGGACGGGCAAATTTAACTCTCATTTCCCACCAGGAAGAGGAATTAACCAAAGGCTCAGCGTGCCGTGCTGGAACAAGATTAGGGCCTGAAGCCATCCTGCGGTGTTGCGGCCAGGTCACAAGAAAGCGAGTTGAAGAAAGGAGCTCAGCGGCACTGTAATTCACAAACCTGCAGAGTTATAAATGACAGCTATCGTCCAAAAATATACTGAAGTAAGGCTGCCAAGAGGACTTGAAAGCGGGGCAGAATTGCAGGAAACCGATTTCAGGAGGTAGACTGGAATTGCATTGAAAGCATAGGAAAAGAGGCAGAACGTCCACAATGATGCACTTGGCCAAAAAGGGCGTATGCGTTTTTTCCTGAATATATTCAGGAAAAAACGCATACGCCCTTTTTGGCCAACCAAGCAAGCTTGCAAAGGAAATCTGCACTACAATGAAGTCTCACTTCCCCCCCGGGTCAAAAGGGCCATCTGAAAAAAGTGTAAAATTCAGCAAGGCAGGACAGGCCATGGAGAACTGAGAGCCTTGTTATGCTGCTGGGCGGGATGTAAATTGCCAACAGACACTCGGGAGAAGTGTATGGTGTTTCCTGAAACATCTAAAAAACAAAGCAACAGAGCCTAGGGCACTTCCACTTATGGTCCTATAGCTTAGGGAAATTAAAATCAAAAAGACACAGCCACCCCAAAGTTTGGGACGCCTCTGTTTACAAGAACCTCGTTTACCGTACAAGTTCAACATCGCAGAAAATGAAAAATGGATAAAGAAGTTGTGGTATTTACTTACAAAGCAATATCACTCAGCAATGAAATCTATGTCATCAGGCCCTTAGCAGCACAATGAGTGGATTCAGGTATGATGATTCTAACTGAAATAAGTCACACAGAAAAAGAAACATCATAAGGTATCAGTAATACACGGAATGTAAACTTGGCTACACAGGAACTGAATTCCAAAACAGAACAGCGTCTCAAATTTAGAAAACCAACTTATGCTTGCTTAAGGGGAAAGGTGAGTTGGGGTGCTGCATAAAACCAGAGATTGAAATGAGCACAGATAAAGTTCCTTAAGCCAAATATGGAATAGACAAGAGCTACTCCTTGCTCAACGAAATGGACTCAACACCCCATATTAAACGCCTAAGAATGTACCTGACTAGTAAGTATCTTAAAACCTATGGATTGCTATGTCTACGAAAGAGAATCAAGCGTGTGTACAGGGGCATAAACGCAGCAGTAATAGGATTGGAGAGGTTCGGTGAGCAAATGAAGACCCTTTGAAGTCATATTGCATGGTACCCATTCCACGGGTTTCAACTACCCAGGTTTAAGGTATTCTTCCTACAGCTAAAACATGCATGTGGAACCCAGAGTATGATCAACCATGTGATCGGGAGACGTGTTCAAATATGTCTCAGTTTTCGTACCCTGGTACTCGGGTGCAACATTCCAGTCGCTTTACTAACACTCTACTGACTTGGAGAGTCAGTCCCTTTAACCTCCTGTTTGGCCCAGTTTGCAATTTCAGCGGAAGATGAACAGGATAGCGATAACCAATGAGAGACTTGCTGGAGGTTTCTGGACGGGCAAATTTAACTCTCATTTCCCACCAGGAAGAGGAATTAACCAAAGGCTCAGCGTGCCGTGCTGGAACAAGATTAGGGCCTGAAGCCATCCTGCGGTGTTGCGGCCAGGTCACAAGAAAGCGAGTTGAAGAAAGGAGCTCAGGGGCACTGTAATTCACAAACCTGCAGAGTTATAAATGACAGCTATCGTCCAAAAATATACTGAAGTAAGGCTGCCAAGAGGACTTGAAAGCGGGGCAGAATTGCAGGAAACCGATTTCAGGAGGTAGACTGGAATTGCATTGAAAGCATAGGAAAAGAGGCAGAACGTCCACAATGATGCACTAGGCCAAAAAGGGCGTATGCGTTTTTTCCTGAATATATTCAGGAAAAAACGCATACGCCCTTTTTGGCCAACCAAGCAAGTTGCAAAAGAAATCTGCACTACAATGAAGTCTCACTTCCCCCCGGTCAAAAGGGCCATCTGAAAAAAGTGTAAAATCCAGCAAGGCAGGACAGGCCATGGAGAACTGAGAGCCTTGTTATGCTGCTGGGCGGGATGTAAATTGCCAACAGACACTCGGAAGAAGTGTATGGTGTTTCCTGAAACATCTAAAAAACAAAGCAACAGAGCCTAGGGCACTTCCACTTATGGTCCTATAGCTTAGGGAAATTAAAATCAAAAAGACACACCCACCCCAAAGTTTGGAACGGCTCTGTTTACAAGAACCTCGTTTACAGTACAAGTTCAACATCGCAGAAAGTGAAAAATGGATAAAGAACTTGTGGTATTTACTTACAAAGTAATATCACACAGCAATGAAATCTATGTCATCAGGCCCTTAGCAGCACAATGAGTGGATTCAGGTATGATGATTCTAACTGAAATAAGTCACACAGAAAAAGAAACATCATAAGATATCACTAATACACGGAATATAAACTTGGCTACACAGGAACTGAATTCCAAAACAGAACAGCGTCTCAAATTTAGAAAACCAACTTATGCTTGCTTAAGGGGAAAGGTGAGTTGGGGTGCTGCATAAAACCAGAGATTGAAATGAGCACAGATAAAGTTCCTTAAGCCAAATATGGAATAGACAAGAGCTACTCCTTGCTCAACGAAATGGACTCAACACCCCATATTAAACGCCTAAGAATGTACCTGACTAGTAAGTATCTTAAAACCTATGGATTGCTATGTCTCTGAAAGAGAATCAAGCGTGTGTACAGGGGCATAAACGCAGCAGTGATAGGATTGGAGAGGTTCGGTGAGCAAATGAAGACCCTTTGAAGTCAATTTGCATGGTACCCATTACACGGGTCTCAACTCTCCAGGTTTAAGGTATTCTTCCTTCAGCTAAAACATGCATGTGGAACCCAGAGTATGATCAACCGTGTGAACGGGAGACGTGTTCAAATATGTCTCAGTTTTCGTACCCTGGTACTCGGGTGCAACATTCCAGATTCTTTACTAACACTCTCCCGACTTGGAGAGTCAGCGCCTTTAACTTCCTGTTTGGTCCAGTTTGCAATTTCTGCAGAAGATGAACAGGAATAGCGAGAACCAATGAGAGACTAGCTGGAGGTGTCTGGACGGGCAAATTTAACTCTCATTTCCCACCAGGAAGAGGAATTAACCAAAGGCTCAGTGTGCCGTGCCGGAACCAGATTAGGGCCTGAAGCCATCCTGCGGTGTTGCGGCCAGCTCAAAAGAAAGCGAGTTGAAGAAAGGAGCTCAGGGGCACTGTAATTCACAAACCTGCAGAGTTATAAATGACAGCTATCGTCCAAAAATATACTGAAGTAAGGCTGCCAAGAGGACTTGAATGCGGGGCAGAATTGCAGGAAACCGATTTCAGGAGGTAGACAGGAATTGCATTGAAAGCATAGGAAAAGAGGCAGAACGTCCACAATGATGCACTTGGCCAAAAAGGGCGTATGCGTTTTTTCCTGAATATATTCAGGGAAAAACGCATACGCCCTTTTTGGCCAACCAAGCAAGCTTGCAAAGGAAATCTGCACTACAATGAAGTCTCACTTCCCCCCGGTCAAAAGGGCCATCTGAAAAAAGTGTAAAATCCAGCAAGGCAGGACAGGCCATGGAGAACTGAGAGCCTTGTTATGCTGCTGGGCTGGATGTAAATTGCCAACAGACACTCCGGAGAAGTGTATGGTGTTTCCTGAAACATCTAAAAAACAAAGCAACAGAGCCTAGGGCACTTCCACTTATGGTCCTATAGCTTAGGGAAATTAAAATCAAAAAGAAACAGCCACCCCAAAGTTTGGGACGCCTCTGTTTACAAGAACCTCGTTTACAGTACAAGTTCAACATCGCAGAAAATGAAAAATGGATAAAGAAGTTGTGGTATTTACTTACAAAGCAATATCACTCAGCAATGAAATCTATGTCATCAGGCCCTTAGCAGCACAATGAGTGGATTCAGGTATGATGATTCTAACTGAAATAAGTCACACAGAAAAAGAAACATCATAAGATATCACTAATACACGGAATATAAACTTGGCTACACAGGAACTGAATTCCAAAACAGAACAGCGTCTCAAATTTAGAAAACCAACTTATGCTTGCTTAAGGGGAAAGGTGAGTTGGGGTGCTGCATAAAACCAGAGATTGAAATGAGCACAGATAAAGTTCCTTAAGCCAAATATGGAATAGACAAGAGCTACTCCTTGCTCAACGAAATGGACTCAACACCCCATATTAAACGCCTAAGAATGTACCTGACTAGTAAGTATCTTAAAACCTATGGATTGCTATGTCTCCGAAAGAGAATCAAGCGTGTGTACAGGGGCATAAACGCAGCAGTGATAGGATTGGAGAGGTTCGGTGAGCAAATGAAGACCCTTTGAAGTCAATTTGCATGGTACCCATTACACGGGTCTCAACTCTCCAGGTTTAAGGTATTCTTCCTTCAGCTAAAACATGCATGTGGAACCCAGAGTATGATCAACCGTGTGAACGGGAGACGTGTTCAAATATGTCTCAGTTTTCCTCCCCTGGTACTCGGGTGCAACATTCCAGATTCTTTACTAACACTCTCCCGACTTAGAGAGTCAGCGCCTTTAACCTCCTGTTTGGCCCAGTTTGCAATTTCTGCGGAAGATGAACAGGAATAGGGAGAACCAATGAGAGACTAGCTGGAGTTGTCTGGACGGGCAAATTTAACTCTCATTTCCCACCAGGAAGAGGAAATAACCAAAGGCTCAGTGTGCCGTGCCGGAACCAGATTAGAGCCTGAAGCCATCCTGCGGTGTTGCGGCCAGCTCAAAAGAAAGCGAGTTGAAGAAAGGAGCTCAGGGGCACTGTAATTCACAAACCTGCAGAGTTATAAATGACAGCTATCGTCCAAAAATATACTGAAGTAAGGCTGCCAAGAGGACTTGAAAGCGGGGCAGAATTGCAGGAAACCGATTTCAGGAGGTAGACTGGAATTGCATTGAAAGCATAGGAAAAGAGGCAGAACGTCCACAATGATGCACTTGGCCAAAAAGGGCGTATGCGTTTTTTCCTGAATATATTCAGGGAAAAACGCATACGCCCTTTTTGGCCAACCAAGCAAGCTTGCAAAAGAAATCTGCACTACAATGAAGTCTCACTTCCCCCCGGTCAAAAGGGCCATCTGAAAAAAGTGTAAAATCCAGCAAGGCAGGACAGGCCATGGAGAACTGGGAGCCTTGTTATGCTGATGGGCGGGATGTAAATTGCCAACAGACACTCGGGAGAAGTGTATGGTGTTTCCTGAAACATCTAAAAAACAAAGCAACAGAGCCTAGGGCACTTCCACTTATGGTCCTATAGCTTAGGGAAATTAAAATCAAAAAGACACAGCCACCCCAAAGTTTGGAACGGCTCTGTTTACAAGAACCTCGTTTACAGTACAAGTTCAACATCGCAGAAAGTGAAAAATGGATAAAGAACTTTTGGTATTTACTTACAAAGCAATATCACTCAGCAATGAAATCTATGTCATCAGGCCCTTAGCAGCACAATGAGTGGATTCAGGTATGATGATTCTAACTGAAATAAGTCACACAGAAAAAGAAACATCATAAGATATCAGTAATACACGGAATGTAAACTTGGCTACACAGGAACTGAATTCCAAAACAGAACAGGGTCTCAAATTTAGAAAACCAACTTATGCTTGCTTAAGGGGAAAGGTGAGTTGGGGTGCTGCATAAAACCAGAGATTGAAATGAGCACAGATAAAGTTCCTTAAGCCAAATATGGAATAGACAAGAGCTACTCCTTGCTCAATGAAATGGACTCAACACCGCATATTAAACGCCTAAGAATGTACCTGACTAGTAAGTATCTTAAAACCTATGGATTGCTATGTCTCCGAAAGAGAATCAAGCATGTGTACAGGGGCATAAACGCAGCAGTGATAGGATTGGAGAGGTTCGGTGAGCAAATGAAGACCCTTTGATGTCATATTGCATGGTACCCATTCCACGGGTTTCAACTACCCAGGTTTAAGGTATTCTTCCTTCAGCTAAAACATGCATGTGGAACCCAGAGTATGATCAACCATGTGATCGGAAGACGTGTTCAAATATGTCTCAGTTTTCGTACCCTGGTACTCGGGTGCAACATTCCAGACGCTTTACTAACACTCTCCCGACTTGGAGAGTCAGTCCCTTTAACCTCCTGTTTAGGCCAGTTTGCAATTTCTGCGGAAGATGAACAGGAATAGCGAGAACCAATGAGAGACTAGCTGGAGGTGTCTGGACGGGCAAATTTAACTCTCATTTCCCACCAGGAAGAGGAATTAACCAAAGGCTCAGCGTGCCGTGCTGGAACAAGATTAGGGCCTGAAGCAATCCTGCGGTGTTGCGGCCAGCTCAAAAGAAAGCGAGTTGAAGAAAGGAGCTCAGGGGCACTGTAATTCACAAACCTGCAGAGTTATAAATGACAGCTATCGTCCAAACATATACTGAAGTAAGGCTGCCAAGAGGACTTGAAAGCGGGGCAGAATTGCAGGAAACCGATTTCAGGAGGTAGACTGGAATTGCATTGAAAGCATAGGAAAAGAGGCAGAACGTCCACAATGATGCACTTGGCCAAAAAGGGCGTATGCGTTTTTTCCTGAATATATTCAGGAAAAAACGCATACGCCCTTTTTGGCCAACCAAGAAAGCTTGCAAAGGAAATCTGCACTACAATGAAGTCTCACTTCCCCCCGGTCAAAAGGGCCATCTGAAAAAAGTGTAAAATCCAGCAAGGCAGGACAGGCCATGGAGAACTGGGATCCTTGTTATGCTGCTGGGCGGGATGTAAATTGCCAACAGACACTCGGGAGAAGTGTATGGTGTTTCCTGAAACATCTAAAAAACAAAGCAACAGAGCCTAGGGCACTTCCACTTATGGTCCTATAGCTTAGGGAAATTAAAATCAAAAAGACACAGCCACCCCAAAGTTTGGGACGCCTCTGTTTACAAGAACCTCGTTTACAGTACAAGTTCAACATCGCAGAAAGTGAAAAATGGATAAAGAAGTTGTGGTATTTACTTGCAAAGCAATATCACTCAGCAATGAAATCTATGTCATCAGGCCCTTAGCAGCACAATGAGTGGATTCAGGTATGATGATTCTAACTGAAATAAGTCACACAGAAAATGAAACATCATAAGGTATCAGTAATACACGGAATGTAAACTTGGCTACACAGGAACTGAATTACAGAACAGAACAGGGTCTCAAATTTAGAAAACCAACTTATGCTTGCTTAAGGGGAAAGGTGAGTTGGGGTGCTGCATAAAACCAGAGATTGAAATGAGCACAGATAAAGTTCCTTAAGCCAAATATGGAATAGACAAGAGCTACTCCTTGCTCAACGAAATGGACTCAACACCCCATATTAAACGCCTAAGAATGTACCTGACTAGTAAGTATCTTAAAACCTATGGATTGCTATGTCTCCAAAAGAGAATCAAGCGTGTGTACAGGGGCATAAACGCAGCAGTGATAGGATTGGAGAGGTTCGGTGAGCAAATGAAGACCCTTTGAAGTCAATTTGCATGGTACCCATTACACGGGTCTCAACTCTCCAGGTTTAAGGTATTCTTCCTTCAGCTAAAACACGCATGTGGAACCCAGAGTATGATCAACCGTGTGAACGGGAGACGTGTTCAAATATGTCTCAGTTTTCCTCCCCTGGTACTCGGGTGCAACATTCCAGATTCTTTACTAACACTCTCCCGACTTGGAGAGTCAGCGCCTTTAACCTCCTGTTTGGCCCAGTTTGCAATTTCTGCGGAAGATGAACAGGAATAGGGAGAACCAATGTGAGACTAGCTGGAGTTGTCTGGATGGGCAAATTTAACTCTCATTTCCCACCAGGAAGAGGAAATAACCAAAGGCTCAGTGTGCCGTGCCGGAACCAGATTAGAGCCTGAAGCCATCCTGCGGTGTTGCGGCCAGCTCAAAAGAAAGCGAGTTGAAGAAAGGAGCTCAGGGGCACTGTAATTCACAAACCTGCAGAGTTATAAATGACAGCTATCATCCAAAAATATACTGAAGTAAGGCTGCCAAGAGGACTTGAAAGCGGGGCAGAATTGCAGGAAACCGATTTCAGGAGGTAGACTGGAATTGCATTGAAAGCATAGGAAAAGAGGCAGAACGTCCACAATGATGCACTTGGCCAAAAAGGGCGTATGCGTTTTTTCCTGAATATATTCAGGAAAAAACGCATACGCCCTTTTTGGCCAACCAAGCAAGCTTGCAAAGGAAATCTGCACTACAATGAAGTCTCACTTCCCCCCGGTCAAAAGGGCCATCTGAAAAAAGTGTAAAATCCAGCAAGGCAGGACAGGCCATGGAGAACTGGGAGCCTTGTTATGCTGATGGGCGGGATGTAAATTGCCAACAGCCACTCGGGAGAAGTGTATGGTGTTTCCTGAAACATCTAAAAAACAAAGCAACAGAGCCTAGGGCACTTCCACTTATGGTCCTATAGCTTAGGGAAATTAAAATCAAAAAGACACAGCCACCCCAAAGTTTGGAATGGCTCTGTTTACAAGAACCTCGTTTACAGTACAAGTTCAACATCGCAGAAAGTGAAAAATGGATAAAGAACTTTTGGTATTTACTTACAAAGCAATATCACTCAGCAATGAAATCCATGTCATCAGGCCCTTAGCAGCACAATGAGTGGATTCAGGTATGATGATTCTAACTGAAATAAGTCACACAGAAAAAGAAACATCATAAGATATCAGTAATACACGGAATGTAAACTTGGCTACACAGGAACTGAATTCCAAAACAGAACAGGGTCTCAAATTTAGAAAACCAACTTATGCTTGCTTAAGGGGAAAGGTGAGTTGGGGTGCTGCATAAAACCAGAGATTGAAATGAGCACAGATAAAGTTCCTTAAGCCAAATATGGAATAGACAAGAGCTACTCCTTGCTCAATGAAATGGACTCAAAACCGCATATTAAACGCCTAAGAATGTACCTGACTAGTAAGTATCTTAAAACCTATGGATTGCTATGTCTCCGAAAGAGAATCAAGCATGTGTACAGGGGCATAAACGCAGCAGTGATAGGATTGGAGAGGTTCGGTGAGCAAATGAAGACCCTTTGATGTCATATTGCATGGTACCCATTCCACGGGTTTCAACTACCCAGGTTTAAGGTATTCTTCCTTCAGCTAAAACATGCATGTGGAACCCAGAGTATGATCAACCATGTGATCGGAAGACGTGTTCAAATATGTCTCAGTTTTCGTACCCTGGTACTCGGGTGCAACATTCCAGACGCTTTACTAACACTCTCCCGACTTGGAGAGTCAGTCCCTTTAACCTCCTGTTTAGGCCAGTTTGCAATTTCTGCGGAAGATGAACAGGAATAGCGAGAACCAATGAGAGACTAGCTGGAGGTGTCTGGACGGGCAAATTTAACTCTCATTTCCCACCAGGAAGAGGAATTAACCAAAGGCTCAGCGTGCCGTGCTGGAACAAGATTAGGGCCTGAAGCCATCCTGCGGTGTTGCGGCCAGCTCAAAAGAAAGCGAGTTGAAGAAAGGAGCTCAGGGGCACTGTAATTCACAAACCTGCAGAGTTATAAATGACAGCTATCGTCCAAAAATATACTGAAGTAAGGCTGCCAAGAGGACTTGAAAGCGGGGCAGAATTGCAGGAAACCGATTTCAGGAGGTAGACTGGAATTGCATTGAAAGCATAGGAAAAGAGGCAGAACGTCCACAATGATGCACTTGGCCAAAAAGGGCGTATGCGTTTTTTCCTGAATATATTCAGGAAAAAACGCAGACGCCCTTTTTGGCCAACCAAGCAAGCTTGCAAAGGAAATCTGCACTACAATGAAGTCTCACTTCCCCCCGGTCAAAAGGGCCATCTGAAAAAAGTGTAAAATCCAGCAAGGCAGAACAGGCCATGGAGAACTGGGAGCCTTGTTATGCTGCTGGGCGGGATGTAAATTGCCAACAGACACTCGGGAGAAGTGTATGGTGTTTCCTGAAACATCTAAAAAACAAAGCAACAGAGCCTAGGGCACTTCCACTTATGGTCCTATAGCTTAGGGAAATTAAAATCAAAAAGACACAGCCACCCCAAAGTTTGGGACGCCTCTGTTTACAAGAACCTCGTTTACAGTACAAGTTCAACATCGCAGAAAGTGAAAAATGGATAAAGAAGTTGTGGTATTTACTTGCAAAGCAATATCACTCAGCAATGAAATCTATGTCATCAGGCCCTTAGCAGCACAATGAGTGGATTCAGGTATGATGATTCTAACTGAAATAAGTCACACAGAAAATGAAACATCATAAGGTATCAGTAATACACGGAATGTAAACTTGGCTACACAGGAACTGAATTACAGAACAGAACAGGGTCTCAAATTTAGAAAACCAACTTATGCTTGCTTAAGGGGAAAGGTGAGTTGGGGTGCTGCATAAAACCAGAGATTGAAATGAGCACAGATAAAGTTCCTTAAGCCAAATATGGAATAGACAAGAGCTACTCCTTGCTCAACGAAATGGACTCAACACCCCATATTAAACGCCTAAGAATGTACCTGACTAGTAAGTATCTTAAAACCTATGGATTGCTATGTCTCCAAAAGAGAATCAAGCGTGTGTACAGGGGCATAAACGCAGCAGTGATAGGATTGGAGAGGTTCGGTGAGCAAATGAAGACCCTTTGAAGTCAATTTGCATGGTACCCATTACACGGGTCTCAACTCTCCAGGTTTAAGGTATTCTTCCTTCAGCTAAAACATGCATGTGGAACCCAGAGTATGATCAACCGTGTGAACGGGAGACGTGTTCAAATATGTCTCAGTTTTCCTCCCCTGGTACTCGGGTGCAACATTCCAGATTCTTTACTAACACTCTCCCGACTTGGAGAGTCAGCGCCTTTAACCTCCTGTTTGGCCCAGTTTGCAATTTCTGCGGAAGATGAACAGGAATAGGGAGAACCAATGAGAGACTAGCTGGAGGTGTCTGGACGGGCAAATTTAACTCTCATTTCCCACCAGGAAGAGGAAATAACCAAAGGCTCAGTGTGCCGTGCCGGAACCAGTTTAGAGCCTGAAGCCATCCTGCGGTGTTGCGGCCAGCTCAAAAGAAAGCGAGTTGAAGAAAGGAGCTCAGGGGCACTGTAATTCACAAACCTGCAGAGTTATAAATGACAGCTATCGTCCAAAAATATACTGAAGTAAGGCTGCCAAGAGGACTTGAAAGCGGGGCAGAATTGCAGGAAACCGATTTCAGGAGGTAGACTGGAATTGCATTGAAAGCATAGGAAAAGAGGCAGAACGTCCACAATGATGCACTTGGCCAAAAAGGGCGTATGCGTTTTTTCCTGAATATATTCAGGGAAAAACGCATATGCCCTTTTTGGCCAACCAAGCAAGCTTGCAAAGG
Source organism: Grampus griseus (assembly GCF_964374135.1). Taxonomy (NCBI): domain Eukaryota; kingdom Metazoa; phylum Chordata; class Mammalia; order Artiodactyla; family Delphinidae; genus Grampus; species Grampus griseus. The sequence continues at coordinate 13,518 of NW_028133083.1, forward strand.
AAATCTGCACTACAATGAAGTCTCACTTCCCCCCGGTCAAAAGGGCCATCTGAATAAAGTGTAAAATCCTGCAAGGCAGGACAGGCCATGGAGAACTGAGAGCCTTGTTATGCTGCTGGGCGTGATGTAAATTGCCAACAGACACTCGGGAGAAGTGTATGGTGTTTCCTGAAACATCTAAAAAACAAAGCAACAGAGCCTAGGGCACTTCCACTTATGGTCCTATAGCTTAGGGAAATTAAAATCAAAAAGACACAGCCACCCCAAAGTTTGGGACGCCTCTGTTTACAAGAACCTCGTTTACAGTACAAGTTCAACATCGCAGAAAATGAAAAATGGATAAAGAAGTTGTGGTATTTACTTACAAAGCAATATCACTCAGCAATGAAATCTATGTCATCAGGCCCTTAGCAGCACAATGAGTGGATTCAGGTATGATGATTCTAACTGAAATAAGTCACACAGAAAAAGAAACATCATAAGATATCACTAATACACGGAATATAAACTTGGCTACACAGGAACTGAATTCCAAAACAGAACAGCGTCTCAAATTTAGAAAACCAACTTATGCTTGCTTAAGGGGAAAGGTGAGTTGGGGTGCTGCATAAAACCAGAGATTGAAATGAGCACAGATAAAGTTCTTTAAGCCAAATATGGAATAGACAAGAGCTACTCCTTGCTCAAGGAAATGGACTCAACACCCCATATTAAACGCCTAAGAATGTACCTGACTAGTAAGTATCTTAAAACCTATGGATTGCTATGTCTCCGAAAGAGAATCAAGCGTGTGTACAGGGTCATAAACTTAGCAGTGATAGGATTGGAGAGGTTCGGTGAGCAAATGAAGACCCTTTGAAGTCAATTTGCATGGTACCCATTACACGGGTTTCAACTACCCAGGTTTAAGGTATTCTTCCTTCAGCTAAAACATGCATGTGGAACCCAGAGTATGATCAACCGTGTGAACGGGAGACGTGTTCAGATATGTCTCAGTTTTCCTCCCCTGGTACTCGGGTGCAACATTCCAGATTCTTTACTAACACTCTCCCGACTTGGAGAGTCAGCGCCTTTAACCTCCTGTTTGGCCCAGTTTGCAATTTCTGCGGAAGATGAACAGGAATAGGGAGAACCAATGAGAGACTAGCTGGAGTTGTCTGGACGGGCAAATTTAACTCTCATTTCCCACCAGGAAGAGGAAATAACCAAAGGCTCAGTGTGCCGTGCCGGAACCAGATTAGAGCCTGAAGCCATCCTGCGGTGTTGCGGCCAGCTCAAAAGAAAGCGAGTTGAAGAAAGGAGCTCAGGGGCACTGTAATTCACAAACCTGCAGAGTTATAAATGACAGCTATCGTCCAAAAATATACTGAAGTAAGGCTGCCAAGAGGACTTGAAAGCGGGGCAGAATTGCAGGAAACCGATTTCAGGAGGTAGACTGGAATTGCATTGAAAGCATAGGAAAAGAGGCAGAACGTCCACAATGATGCACTTGGCCAAAAGGGCGTATGCGTTTTTTCCTGAATATATTCAGGAAAAAACGCATACGCCCTTTTTGGCCAACGAAGCAAGCTTGCAAAGGAAATCTGCACTACAATGAAGTCTCACTTCCCCCCGGTCAAAAGGGCCATCTGAAAAAAGTGTAAAATCCAGCAAGGCAGGACAGGCCATGGAGAACTGGGAGCCTTGTTATGCTGCTGGGCGGGATGTAAATTGCCAACAGACACTCGGGAGAAGTGTATGGTGTTTCCTGAAACATCTAAAAAACAAAGCAACAGAGCCTAGGGCACTTCCACTTATGGTCCTATAGCTTAGGGAAATTAAATCAAAAAGACACAGCCACCCCAAAGTTTGGGACGCCTCTGTTTACAAGAACCTCATTTACAGTACAAGTTCAACATCGCAGAAAGTGAAAAATGGATAAAGAAGTTGTGGTATTTACTTGCAAAGCAATATCACTCAGCAATGAAATCTATGTCATCAGGCCCTTAGCAGCACAATGAGTGGATTCAGGTATCATGATTCTAACTGAAATAAGTCACACAGAAAATGAAACATCATAAGGTATCAGTAATACACGGAATGTAAACTTGGCTACACAGGAACTGAATTACAGAACAGAACAGGGTCTCAAATTTAGAAAACCAACTTATGCTTGCTTAAGGGGAAAGGTGAGTTGGGGTGCTGCATAAAACCAGAGATTGAAATGAGCACAGATAAAGTTCCTTAAGCCAAATATGGAATAGACAAGAGCTACTCCTTGCTCAACGAAATGGACTCAACACCCCATATTAAACGCCTAAGAATGTACCTGACTAGTAAGTATCTTAAAACCTATGGATTGCTATGTCTCCAAAAGAGAATCAAGCGTGTGTACAGGGGCATAAACGCAGCAGTGATAGGATTGGAGAGGTTCGGTGAGCAAATGAAGACCCTTTGAAGTCAATTTGCATGGTACCCATTCCACGGGTCTCAACTCTCCAGGTTTAAGGTATTCTTCCTTCAGCTAAAACACGCATGTGGAACCCAGAGTATGATCAACCGTGTGAACGGGAGACGTGTTCAAATATGTCTCAGTTTTCCTCCCCTGGTACTCGGGTGCAACATTCCAGATTCTTTACTAACACTCTCCCGACTTGGAGAGTCAGCGCCTTTAACCTCCTGTTTGGCCCAGTTTGCAATTTCTGCGGAAGATGAACAGGAATAGGGAGAACCAATGAGAGACTAGCTGGAGTTGTCTGGACGGGCAAATTTAACTCTCATTTCCCACCAGGAAGAGGAAATAACCAAAGGCTCAGTGTGCCGTGCCGGAACCAGATTAGAGCCTGAAGCCGTCCTGCGGTGTTGCGGCCAGCTCAAAAGAAAGCGAGTTGAAGAAAGGAGCTCAGGGACACTGTAATTCACAAACCTGCAGAGTTATAAATGACAGCTATCGTCCAAAAATATACTGAAGTAAGGCTGCCAAGAGGACTTGAAAGCGGGGCAGAATTGCAGGAAACCGATTTCAGGAGGTAGACTGGAATTGCATTGAAAGCATAGGAAAAGAGGCAGAACGTCCACAATGATGCACTTGGCCAAAAAGGGCGTATGCGTTTTTTCCTGAATATATTCAGGAAAAAACGCATACGCCCTTTTTGGCCAACCAAGCAAGCTTGCAAAGGAAATCTGCACTACAATGAAGTCTCACTTCCCCCCGGTCAAAAGGGCCATCTGAAAAAAGTGTAAAATCCAGCAAGGCAGGACAGGCCATGGAGAACTGGGAGCCTTGTTATGCTGCTGGGCGGGATGTAAATTGCCAACAGACACTCGGGAGAAGTGTATGGTGTTTCCTGAAACATCTAAAAAACAAAGCAACAGAGCCTAGGGCACTTCCACTTATGGTCCTATAGCTTAGGGAAATTAAAATCAAAAAGACACAGCCACCCCAAAGTTTGGAACGGCTCTGTTTACAAGAACCTCGTTTACAGTACAAGTTCAACATCGCAGAAAGTGAAAAATGGATAAAGAACTTTTGGTATTTACTTACAAAGCAATATCACTCAGCAATGAGATCTATGTCATCAGGCCCTTAGCAGCACAATGAGTGGATTCAGGTATGATGATTCTAACTGAAATAAGTCACACAGAAGAAGAAACATCATAAGATATCAGTAATACACGGAATGTAAACTTGGCTACACAGGAACTGAATTCCAAAACAGAACAGGGTCTCAAATTTAGAAAACCAACTTATGCTTGCTTAAGGGGAAAGGTGAGTTGGGGTGCTGCATAAAACCAGAGATTGAAATGAGCACAGATAAAGTTCCTTAAGCCAAATATGGAATAGACAAGAGCTACTCCTTGCTCAACGAAATGGACTCAACACCGCATATTAAACGCCTAAGAATGTACCTGACTAGTAAGTATCTTAAAACCTATGGATTGCTATGTCTCCGAAAGTGAATCAAGCATGTGTACAGGGGCATAAACGCAGCAGTGATAGGATTGGAGAGGTTCGGTGAGCAAATGAAGACCCTTTGAAGTCATATTGCATGGTACCCATTCCACGGGTTTCAACTACCCAGGTTTAAGGTATTCTTCCTTCAGCTAAAACATGCATGTGGAACCCAGAGTATGATCAACCATGTGATCGGGAGACGTGTTCAAATATGTCTCAGTTTTCGTACCCTGGTACTCGGGTGCAACATTCCAGACGCTTTACTAACACTCTCTCGACTTGGAGAGTCAGTCCGTTTAACCTCCTGTTTAGCCCAGTTTGCAATTTCTGCAGAAGATGAACAGGAATAGCGAGAACCAATGAGAGACTAGCTGGAGGTGTCTGGACGGGCAAATTTAACTCTCATTTCCCACCAGGAAGAGGAATTAACCAAAGGCTCAGCGTGCCGTGCTGGAACAAGATTAGGGCCTGAAGCCATCCTGCGGTGTTGCGGCCAGCTCACAAGAAAGCGAGTTGAAGAAAGGAGCTCAGGGGCACTGTAATTCACAAACCTGCAGAGTTATAAATGACAGCTATCGTCCAAAAATATACTGAAGTAAGGCTGCCAAGAGGACTTGAAAGCGGGGCAGAATTGCAGGAAACCGATTTCAGGAGGTAGACTGGAATTGCATTGAAAGCATAGGAAAAGAGGCAGAACGTCCACAATGATGCACTTGGCCAAAAAGGGCGTATGCGTTTTTTCCTGAATATATTCAGGGAAAAACGCATACGCCCTTTTTGGCCAACCAAGCAAGCTTGCAAAGGAAATCTGCACTACAATGAAGTCTCACTTCCCCCCGGTCAAAAGGGCCATCTGAATAAAGTGTAAAATCCTGCAAGTCAGGACAGGCCATGGAGAACTGATAGCCTTGTTATGCTGCTGGACGTGATGTAAATTGCCAACAGACACTCGGGAGAAGTGTATGGTGTTTCCTGAAACATCTAAAAAACAAAGCAACAGAGCCTAGGGCACTTCCACTTATGGTCCTATAGCTTAGGGAAATTAAAATCAAAAAGACACAGCCACCCCAAAGTTTGGGACGCCTCTGTTTACAAGAACCTCGTTTACAGTACAAGTTCAACATCGCAGAAAATGAAAAATAGATAAAGAAGTTGTGGTATTTACTTACAAAGCAATATCACTCAGCAATGAAATCTATGTCATCAGGCCCTTAGCAGCACAATGAGTGGATTCAGGTATGATGATTCTAACTGAAATAAGTCACACAGAAAAAGAAACATCATAAGATATCACTAATACACGGAATATAAACTTGGCTACACAGGAACTGAATTCCAAAACAGAACAGCGTCTCAAATTTAGAAAACCAACTTATGCTTGCTTAAGGGGAAAGGTGAGTTGGGGTGCTGCATAAAACCAGAGATTGAAATGAGCACAGATAAAGTTCCTTAAGCCAAATATGGAATAGACAAGAGCTACTCCTTGCTCAACGAAATGGACTCAACACCCCATATTAAACGCCTAATAATGTACCTGACTAGTAAGTATCTTAAAACCTATGGATTGCTATGTCTCCAAAAGAGAATCAAGCGTGTGTACAGGGGCATAAACGCAGCAGTGATAGGATTGGAGAGGTTCGGTGAGCAAATGAAGACCCTTTGAAGTCAATTTGCATGGTACCCATTACACGGGTCTCAACTCTCCAGGTTTAAGGTATTCTTCCTTCAGCTAAAACACGCATGTGGAACCCAGAGTATGATCAACCGTGTGAACGGGAGACGTGTTCAAATATGTCTCAGTTTTCCTCCCCTGGTACTCGGGTGCAACATTCCAGATTCTTTACTGACACTCTCCCGACTTGGAGAGTCAGCGCCTTTAACCTCCTGTTTGGCCCAGTTTGCAATTTCTGCGGAAGATGAACAGGAATAGGGAGAACCAATGAGAGACTAGCTGGAGTTGTCTGGACGGGCAAATTTAACTCTCATTTCCCACCAGGAAGAGGAAATAACTAAAGGCTCAGTGTGCCATGCCGGAACCAGATTAGAGCCTGAAGCCATCCTGCGGTGTTGCGGCCAGCTCAAAAGAAAGCGAGTTGAAGAAAGGAGCTCAGGGACACTGTAATTCACAAACCTGCAGAGTTATAAATGACAGCTATCGTCCAAAAATATACTGAAGTAAGGCTGCCAAGAGGACTTGAAAGCGGGGCAGAATTGCAGGAAACCGATTTCAGGAGGTAGACTGGAATTGCATTGAAAGCATAGGAAAAGAGGCAGAACGTCCACAATGATGCACTTGGCCAAAAAGGGCGTATGCGTTTTTTCCTGAATATATTCAGGAAAAAACGCATACGCCCTTTTTGGCCAACCAAGCAAGCTTGCAAAGGAAATCTGCACTACAATGAAGTCTCACTTCCCCCCGGTCAAAAGGGCCATCTGAAAAAAGTGTAAAATCCAGCAAGGCAGGACAGGCCATGGAGAACTGGGAGCCTTGTTATGCTGCTGGGCGGGATGTAAATTGCCAACAGACACTCGGGAGAAGTGTATGGTGTTTCCTGAAACATCTAAAAAACAAAGCAACAGAGCCTAGGGCACTTCCACTTATGGTCTTATAGCTTAGGGAAATTAAAATCAAAAAGACACAGCCACCCCAAAGTTTGGAACGGCTCTGTTTACAAGAACCTCGTTCACAGTACAAGTTCAACATCGCAGAAAGTGAAAAATGGATAAAGAACTTTTGGTATTTACTTACAAAGCAATATCACTCAGCAATGAGATCTATGTCATCAGGCCCTTAGCAGCACAATGAGTGGATTCAGGTATGATGATTCTAACTGAAATAAGTCACACAGAAGAAGAAACATCATAAGATATCAGTAATACACGGAATGTAAACTTGGCTACACAGGAACTGAATTCCAAAACAGAACAGGGTCTCAAATTTAGAAAACCAACTTATGCTTGCTTAAGGGGAAAGGTGAGTTGGGGTGCTGCATAAAACCAGAGATTGAAATGAGCACAGATAAAGTTCCTTAAGCCAAATATGGAATAGACAAGAGCTACTCCTTGCTCAACGAAATGGACTCAACACCGCATATTAAACGCCTAAGAATGTACCTGACTAGTAAGTATCTTAAAACCTATGGATTGCTATGTCTCCGAAAGTGAATCAAGCATGTGTACAGGGGCATAAACGCAGCAGTGATAGGATTGGAGAGGTTCGGTGAGCAAATGAAGACCCTTTGAAGTCATATTGCATGGTACCCATTCCACGGGTTTCAACTACCCAGGTTTAAGGTATTCTTCCTTCAGCTAAAACATGCATGTGGAACCCAGAGTATGATCAACCATGTGATCGGGAGACGTGTTCAAATATGTCTCAGTTTTCCTCCCCTGGTACTCGGGTGCAACATTCCAGATTCTTTACTAACACTCTCCCGACTTGGAGAGTCAGCGCCTTTAACCTCCTGTTTGGCCCAGTTTGCAATCTCTGCGGAAGATGAACAGGAATAGGGAGAACCAATGAGAGACTAGCTGGAGTTGTCTGGACGGGCAAATTTAACTCTCATTTCCCACCAGGAAGAGGAAATAACCAAAGGCTCAGTGTGCCGTTACGGAACCAGATTAGAGCCTGAAGCCATCCTGCGGTGTTGCGGCCAGCTCAAAAGAAAGCGAGTTGAAGAAAGGAGCTCAGGGGCACTGTAATTCACAAACCTGCAGAGTTATAAATGACAGCTATCGTCCAAAAATATACTGAAGTAAGGCTGCCAAGAGGACTTGAAAGCGGGGCAGAATTGCAGGAAACCGATTTCAGGAGGTAGACTGGAATTGCATTGAAAGCATAGGAAAAGAGGCAGAACGTCCACAATGATGCACTTGGCCAAAAAGGGCGTATGCGTTTTTTCCTGAATATATTCAGGAAAAAACGCATACGCCCTTTTTGGCCAACCAAGCAAGCTTGCAAAGGAAATCTGCACTACAATGAAGTCTCACTTCCCCCCGGTCAAAAGGGCCATCTGAAAAAAGTGTAAAATCCAGCAAGGCAGGACAGGCCATGGAGAACTGGGAGCCTTGTTATGCTGCTGGGCGGGATGTAAATTGCCAACAGACACTCGGGAGAAGTGTATGGTGTTTCCTGAAACATCTAAAAAACAAAGCAACAGAGCCTAGGGCACTTCCACTTATGGTCTTATAGCTTAGGGAAATTAAAATCAAAAAGACACAGCCACCCCAAAGTTTGGAACGGCTCTGTTTACAAGAACCTCGTTTACAGTACAAGTTCAACATCGCAGAAAGTGAAAAATGGATAAAGAACTTTTGGTATTTACTTACAAAGCAATATCACTCAGCAATGAGATCTATGTCATCAGGCCCTTAGCAGCACAATGAGTGGATTCAGGTATGATGATTCTAACTGAAATAAGTCACACAGAAGAAGAAACATCATAAGATATCAGTAATACACGGAATGTAAACTTGGCTACACAGGAACTGAATTCCAAAACAGAACAGGGTCTCAAATTTAGAAAACCAACTTATGCTTGCTTAAGGGGAAAGGTGAGTTGGGGTGCTGCATAAAACCAGAGATTGAAATGAGCACAGATAAAGTTCCTTAAGCCAAATATGGAATAGACAAGAGCTACTCCTTGCTCAACGAAATGGACTCAACACCGCATATTAAACGCCTAAGAATGTACCTGACTAGTAAGTATCTTAAAACCTATGGATTGCTATGTCTCCGAAAGTGAATCAAGCATGTGTACAGGGGCATAAACGCAGCAGTGATAGGATTGGAGAGGTTCGGTGAGCAAATGAAGACCCTTTGAAGTCATATTGCATGGTACCCATTCCACGGGTTTCAACTACCCAGGTTTAAGGTATTCTTCCTTCAGCTAAAACATGCATGTGGAACCCAGAGTATGATCAACCATGTGATCGGGAGACGTGTTCAAATATGTCTCAGTTTTCCTCCCCTGGTACTCGGGTGCAACATTCCAGATTCTTTACTAACACTCTCCCGACTTGGAGAGTCAGCGCCTTTAACCTCCTGTTTGGCCCAGTTTGCAATCTCTGCGGAAGATGAACAGGAATAGGGAGAACCAATGAGAGACTAGCTGGAGTTGTCTGGACGGGCAAATTTAACTCTCATTTCCCACCAGGAAGAGGAAATAACCAAAGGCTCAGTGTGCCGTTACGGAACCAGATTAGAGCCTGAAGCCATCCTGCGGTGTTGCGGCCAGCTCAAAAGAAAGCGAGTTGAAGAAAGGAGCTCAGGGGCACTGTAATTCACAAACCTGCAGAGTTATAAATGACAGCTATCGTCCAAAAATATACTGAAGTAAGGCTGCCAAGAGGACTTGAAAGCGGGGCAGAATTGCAGGAAACCGATTTCAGGAGGTAGACTGGAATTGCATTGAAAGCATAGGAAAAGAGGCAGAACGTCCACAATGATGCACTTGGCCAAAAAGGGCGTATGCGTTTTTTCCTGAATATATTCAGGAAAAAACGCATACGCCCTTTTTGGCCAACCAAGCAAGCTTGCAAAGGAAATCTGCACTACAATGAAGTCTCACTTCCCCCCGGTCAAAAGGGCCATCTGAAAAAAGTGTAAAATCCAGCAAGGCAGGACAGGCCATGGAGAACTGGGAGCCTTGTTATGCTGATGGGCGGGATGTAAATTGCCAACAGACACTCCGGAGAAGTGTATGGTGTTTCCTGAAACATCTAAAAAACAAAGCAACAGAGCCTAGGGCACTTCCACTTATGGTCCTATAGCTTAGGGAAATTAAAATCAAAAAGACACACCCACCCCAAAGTTTGGAAGGGCTCTGTTTACAAGAACCTCGTTTACAGTACAAGTTCAACATCGCAGAAAGTGAAAAATGGATAAAAAACTTTTGGTATTTACTTACAAAGCAATATCACTCAGCAATGAGATCTATGTCATCAGGCCCTTAGCAGCACAATGAGTGGATTCAGGTATGATGATTCTAACTGAAATAAGTCACACAGAAGAAGAAACATCATAAGATATCAGTAATACACGGAATGTAAACTTGGCTACACAGGAACTGAATTCCAAAACAGAACAAGGTCTCAAATTTAGAAAACCAACTTATGCTTGCTTAAGGGGAAAGGTGAGTTGGGGTGCTGCATAAAACCAGAGATTGAAATGAGCACAGATAAAGTTCCTTAAGCCAAATATGGAATAGACAAGAGCTACTCCTTGCTCAACGAAATGGACTCAACACCGCATATTAAACGCCTAAGAATGTACCTGACTAGTAAGTATCTTAAAACCTATGGATTGCTATGTCTCCGAAAGAGAATCAAGCATGTGTACAGGGGCATAAACGCAGCAGTGATAGGATTGGAGAGGTTCGGTGAGCAAATGAAGACCCTTTGATGTCATATTGCATGGTACCCATTCCACGGGTTTCAACTAGCCAGGTTTAAGGTATTCTTCCTTCAGCTAAAACATGCATGTGGAACCCAGAGTATGATCAACCATGTGATTGGGAGACGTGTTCAAATATGTCTCAGTTTTCGTACCCTGGTACTCGGGTGCAACATTCCAGACGCTTTACTAACACTCTACCGACTTGGAGAGTCAGTCCCTTTAACCTCCTGTTTGGCCCAGTTTGCAATTTCTGCGGAAGATGAACAGGAATAGCGAGAACCAATGAGAGACTAGCTGGAGGTGTCTGGACGGGCAAATTTAACTCTCATTTCCCACCAGGAAGAGGAATTAACCAAAGGCTCAGCGTGCTGTGCTGGAACAAGATTAGGGCCTGAAGCCATCCTGCGGTGTTGCGGCCAGCTCAAAAGAAAGCGAGTTGAAGAAAGGAGCTCAGGGGCACTGTAATTCACAAACCTGCAGAGTTATAAATGACAGCTATCGTCCAAAAATATACTGAAGTAAGGCTGCCAAGAGGACTTGAAAGCGGGGCAGAATTGCAGGAAACCGATTTCAGGAGGTAGACTGGAATTGCATTGAAAGCATAGGAAAAGAGGCAGAACGTCCACAATGATGCACTTGGCCAAAAAGGGCGTATGCGTTTTTTGCTGAATATATTCAGGAAAAAACGCATACGCCCTTTTTGGCCAACCAAGCAAGCTTGCAAAGGAAATCTGCACTACAATGAAGTCTCACTTCCCCCCGGTCAAAAGGGCCATCTGAAAAAAGTGTAAAATCCAGCAAGGCAGGACAGGCCATGGAGAACTGGGAGCCTTGTTATGCTGCTGGGCGGGATGTAAATTGCCAACAGACACTCGGGAGAAGTGTATGGTGTTTCCTGAAACATCTAAAAAACAAAGCAACAGAGCCTAGGGCACTTCCACTTATGGTCCTATAGCTTAGGGAAATTAAAATCAAAAAGACACAGCCACCCCAAAGTTTGGGACGCCTCTGTTTACAAGAACCTCGTTTACAGTACAAGTTCAACATCGCAGAAACTGAAAAATGGATAAAGAAGTTGTGGTATTTACTTGCAAAGCAATATCACTCAGCAATGAAATCTATGTCATCAGGCCCTTAGCAGCACAATGAGTGGATTCAGGTATGATGATTCTAACTGAAATAAGTCACACAGAAAATGAAACATCATAAGGTATCAGTAATACACGGAATGTAAACTTGGCTACACAGGAACTGAATTACAGAACAGAACAGGGTCTCAAATTTAGAAAACCAACTTATGCTTGCTTAAGGGGAAAGGTGAGTTGGGGTGCTGCATAAAACCAGAGATTGAAATGAGCACAGATAAAGTTCCTTAAGCCAAATATGGAATAGACAAGAGCTACTCCTTGCTCAACGAAATGGACTCAACACCCCATATTAAACGCCTAAGAATGTACCTGACTAGTAAGTATCTTAAAACCTATGGATTGCTATGTCTCCAAAAGAGAATCAAGCGTGTGTACAGGGGCATAAACGCAGCAGTGATAGGATTGGAGAGGTTCGGTGAGCAAATGAAGACCCTTTGAAGTCAATTTGCATGGTACCCATTACACGGGTCTCAACTCTCCAGGTTTAAGGTATTCTTCCTTCAGCTAAAACACGCATGTGGAACCCAGAGTATGATCAACCGTGTGAACGGGAGACGTGTTCAAATATGTCTCAGTTTTCCTCCCCTGGTACTCGGGTGCAACATTCCAGATTCTTTACTAACACTCTCCCGACTTGGAGAGTCAGCGCCTTTAACCTCCTGTTTGGCCCAGTTTGCAATTTCTGCGGAAGATGAACAGGAATAGGGAGAACCAATGAGAGACTAGCTGGAGTTGTCTGGACGGGCAAATTTAACTCTCATTTCCCACCAGGAAGAGGAAATAACCAAAGGCTCAGTGTGCCGTGCCGGAACCAGATTAGAGCCTGAAGCCATCCTGCGGTGTTGCGGCCAGCTCAAAAGAAAGCGAGTTGAAGAAAGGAGCTCAGGGGCACTGTAATTCACAAACCTGCAGAGTTATAAATGACAGCTATCGTCCAAAAATATACTGAAGTAAGGCTGCCAAGAGGACTTGAAAGCGGGGCAGAATTGCAGGAAACCGATTTCAGGAGGTAGACTGGAATTGCATTGAAAGCATAGGAAAAGAGGCAGAACGTCCACAATGATGCACTTGGCCAAAAAGGGCGTATGCGTTTTTTCCTGAATATATTCAGGAAAAAACGCATACGCCCTTTTTGGCCAACCAAGCAAGCTTGCAAAGGAAATCTGCACTACAATGAAGTCTCACTTCCCCCCGGTCAAAAGGGCCATCTGAAAAAAGTGTAAAATCCAGCAAGGCAGGACAGGCCATGGAGAACTGGGAGCCTTGTTATGCTGATGGGCGGGATGTAAATTGCCAACAGACACTCGGGAGAAGTGTATGGTGTTTCCTGAAACATCTAAAAAACAAAGCAACAGAGCCTAGGGCACTTCCACTTATGGTCCTATAGCTTAGGGAAATTAAAATCAAAAAGACACAGCCACCCCAAAGTTTGGAATGGCTCTGTTTACAAGAACCTCGTTTACAGTACAAGTTCAACATCGCAGAAAGTGAAAAATGGATAAAGAACTTTTGGTATTTACTTACAAAGCAATATCACTCAGCAATGAAATCCATGTCATCAGGCCCTTAGCAGCACAATGAGTGGATTCAGGTATGATGATTCTAACTGAAATAAGTCACACAGAAAAAGAAACATCATAAGATATCAGTAATACACGGAATGTAAACTTGGCTACACAGGAACTGAATTCCAAAACAGAACAGGGTCTCAAATTTAGAAAACCAACTTATGCTTGCTTAAGGGGAAAGGTGAGTTGGGGTGCTGCATAAAACCAGAGATTGAAATGAGCACAGATAAAGTTCCTTAAGCCAAATATGGAATAGACAAGAGCTACTCCTTGCTCAATGAAATGGACTCAACACCGCATATTAAACGCCTAAGAATGTACCTGACTAGTAAGTATCTTAAAACCTATGGATTGCTATGTCTCCGAAAGAGAATCAAGCATGTGTACAGGGGCATAAACGCAGCAGTGATAGGATTGGAGAGGTTCGGTGAGCAAATGAAGACCCTTTGATGTCATATTGCATGGTACCCATTCCACGGGTTTCAACTACCCAGGTTTAAGGTATTCTTCCTTCAGCTAAAACATGCATGTGGAACCCAGAGTATGATCAACCATGTGATCGGAAGATGTGTTCAAATATGTCTCAGTTTTCGTACCCTGGTACTCGGGTGCAACATTCCAGACGCTTTACTAACACTCTCCCGACTTGGAGAGTCAGTCCCTTTAACCTCCTGTTTAGGCCAGTTTGCAATTTCTGCGGAAGATGAACAGGAATAGCGAGAACCAATGAGAGACTAGCTGGAGGTGTCTGGACGGGCAAATTTAACTCTCATTTCCCACCAGGAAGAGGAATTAACCAAAGGCTCAGCGTGCCGTGCTGGAACAAGATTAGGGCCTGAAGCCATCCTGCGGTGTTGCGGCCAGCTCAAAAGAAAGCGAGTTGAAGAAAGGAGCTCAGGGGCACTGTAATTCACAAACCTGCAGAGTTATAAATGACAGCTATCGTCCAAAAATATACTGAAGTAAGGCTGCCAAGAGGACTTGAAAGCGGGGCAGAATTGCAGGAAACCGATTTCAGGAGGTAGACTGGAATTGCATTGAAAGCATAGGAAAAGAGGCAGAACGTCCACAATGATGCACTTGGCCAAAAAGGGCGTATGCGTTTTTTCCTGAATATATTCAGGAAAAAACGCAGACGCCCTTTTTGGCCAACCAAGCAAGCTTGCAAAGGAAATCTGCACTACAATGAAGTCTCACTTCCCCCCGGTCAAAAGGGCCATCTGAAAAAAGTGTAAAATCCAGCAAGGCAGGACAGGCCATGGAGAACTGGGAGCCTTGTTATGCTGCTGGGCGGGATGTAAATTGCCAACAGACACTCGGGAGAAGTGTATGGTGTTTCCTGAAACATCTAAAAAACAAAGCAACAGAGCCTAGGGCACTTCCACTTATGGTCCTATAGCTTAGGGAAATTAAAATCAAAAAGACACAGCCACCCCAAAGTTTGGGACGCCTCTGTTTACAAGAACCTCGTTTACAGTACAAGTTCAACATCGCAGAAAGTGAAAAATGGATAAAGAAGTTGTGGTATTTACTTGCAAAGCAATATCACTCAGCAATGAAATCTATGTCATCAGGCCCTTAGCAGCACAATGAGTGGATTCAGGTATGATGATTCTAACTGAAATAAGTCACACAGAAAATGAAACATCATAAGGTATCAGTAATACACGGAATGTAAACTTGGCTACACAGGAACTGAATTACAGAACAGAACAGGGTCTCAAATTTAGAAAACCAACTTATGCTTGCTTAAGGGGAAAGGTGAGTTGGGGTGCTGCATAAAACCAGAGATTGAAATGAGCACAGATAAAGTTCCTTAAGCCAAATATGGAATAGACAAGAGCTACTCCTTGCTCAACGAAATGGACTCAACACCCCATATTAAACGCCTAAGAATGTACCTGACTAGTAAGTATCTTAAAACCTATGGATTGCTATGTCTCCAAAAGAGAATCAAGCGTGTGTACAGGGGCATAAACGCAGCAGTGATAGGATTGGAGAGGTTCGGTGAGCAAATGAAGACCCTTTGAAGTCAATTTGCATGGTACCCATTACACGGGTCTCAACTCTCCAGGTTTAAGGTATTCTTCCTTCAGCTTAAACATGCATGTGGAACCCAGAGTATGATCAACCGTGTGAACGGGAGACGTGTTCAAATATGTCTCAGTTTTCCTCCCCTGGTACTCGGGTGCAACATTCCAGATTCTTTACTAACACTCTCCCGACTTGGAGAGTCAGCGCCTTTAACCTCCTGTTTGGCCCAGTTTGCAATTTCTGCGGAAGATGAACAGGAATAGGGAGAACCAATGAGAGACTAGCTGGAGTTGTCTGGACGGGCAAATTTAACTCTCATTTCCCACCAGGAAGAGGAAATAACCAAAGGCTCAGTGTGCCGTGCCGGAACCAGTTTAGAGCCTGAAGCCATCCTGCGGTGTTGCGGCCAGCTCAAAAGAAAGCGAGTTGAAGAAAGGAGCTCAGGGGCACTGTAATTCACAAACCTGCAGAGTTATAAATGACAGCTATCGTCCAAAAATATACTGAAGTAAGGCTGCCAAGAGGACTTGAAAGCGGGGCAGAATTGCAGGAAACCGATTTCAGGAGGTAGACTGGAATTGCATTGAAAGCATAGGAAAAGAGGCAGAACGTCCACAATGATGCACTTGGCCAAAAAGGGCGTATGCGTTTTTTCCTGAATATATTCAGGGAAAAACGCATACGCCCTTTTTGGCCAACCAAGCAAGCTTGCAAAGGAAATCTGCACTACAATGAAGTCTCACTTCCCCCCGGTCAAAAGGGCCATCTGAATAAAGTGTAAAATCCTGCAAGGCAGGACAGGCCATGGAGAACTGAGAGCCTTGTTATGCTGCTGGGCGTGATGTAAATTGCCAACAGACACTCGGGAGAAGTGTATGGTGTTTCCTGAAACATCTAAAAAACAAAGCAACAGAGCCTAGGGCACTTCCACTTATGGTCCTATAGCTTAGGGAAATTAAAATCAAAAAGACACAGCCACCCCAAAGTTTGGGACGCCTCTGTTTACAAGAACCTCGTTTACAGTACAAGTTCAACATCGCAGAAAATGAAAAATGGATAAAGAAGTTGTGGTATTTACTTACAAAGCAATATCACTCAGCAATGAAATCTATGTCATCAGGCCCTTAGCAGCACAATGAGTGGATTCAGGTATGATGATTCTAACTGAAATAAGTCACACAGAAAAAGAAACAACATAAGATATCACTAATACACGGAATATAAACTTGGCTACACAGGAACTGAATTCCAAAACAGAACAGCGTCTCAAATTTAGAAAACCAACTTATGCTTGCTTAAGGGGAAAGGTGAGTTGGGGTGCTGCATAAAACCAGAGATTGAAATGAGCACAGATAAAGTTCTTTAAGCCAAATATGGAATAGACAAGAGCTACTCCTTGCTCAAGGAAATGGACTCAACACCCCATATTAAACGCCTAAGAATGTACCTGACTAGTAAGTATCTTAAAACCTATGGATTGCTATGTCTCCGAAAGAGAATCAAGCGTGTGTACAGGGTCATAAACTTAGCAGTGATAGGATTGGAGAGGTTCGGTGAGCAAATGAAGACCCTTTGAAGTCAATTTGCATGGTACCCATTACACGGGTTTCAACTACCCAGGTTTAAGGTATTCTTCCTTCAGCTAAAACATGCATGTGGAACCCATAGTATGATCAACCGTGTGAACGGGAGACGTGTTCAGATATGTCTCAGTTTTCCTCCCCTGGTACTCGGGTGCAACATTCCAGATTCTTTACTAACACTCTCCCGACTTGGAGAGTCAGCGCCTTTAACCTCCTGTTTGGCCCAGTTTGCAATTTCTGCGGAAGATGAACAGGAATAGGGAGAACCAATGAGAGACTAGCTGGAGTTGTCTGGACGGGCAAATTTAACTCTCATTTCCCACCAGGAAGAGGAAATAACCAAAGGCTCAGTGTGCCGTGCCGGAACCAGATTAGAGCCTGAAGCCATCCTGCGGTGTTGCGGCCAGCTCAAAAGAAAGCGAGTTGAAGAAAGGAGCTCAGGGGCACTGTAATTCACAAACCTGCAGAGTTATAAATGACAGCTATCGTCCAAAAATATACTGAAGTAAGGCTGCCAAGAGGACTTGAAAGCGGGGCAGAATTGCAGGAAACCGATTTCAGGAGGTAGACTGGAATTGCATTGAAAGCATAGGAAAAGAGGCAGAACGTCCACAATGATGCACTTGGCCAAAAGGGCGTATGCGTTTTTTCCTGAATATATTCAGGAAAAAACGCATACGCCCTTTTTGGCCAACCAAGCAAGCTTGCAAAGGAAATCTGCACTACAATGAAGTCTCACTTCCCCCCGGTCAAAAGGGCCATCTGAAAAAAGTGTAAAATCCAGCAAGGCAGGACAGGCCATGGAGAACTGGGAGCCTTGTTATGCTGCTGGGCGGGATGTAAATTGCCAACAGACACTCGGGAGAAGTGTATGGTGTTTCCTGAAACATCTAAAAAACAAAGCAACAGAGCCTAGGGCACTTCCACTTATGGTCCTATAGCTTAGGGAAATTAAATCAAAAAGACACAGCCACCCCAAAGTTTGGGACGCCTCTGTTTACAAGAACCTCATTTACAGTACAAGTTCAACATCGCAGAAAGTGAAAAATGGATAAAGAAGTTGTGGTATTTACTTGCAAAGCAATATCACTCAGCAATGAAATCTATGTCATCAGGCCCTTAGCAGCACAATGAGTGGATTCAGGTATCATGATTCTAACTGAAATAAGTCACACAGAAAATGAAACATCATAAGGTATCAGTAATACACGGAATGTAAACTTGGCTACACAGGAACTGAATTACAGAACAGAACAGGGTCTCAAATTTAGAAAACCAACTTATGCTTGCTTAAGGGGAAAGGTGAGTTGGGGTGCTGCATAAAACCAGAGATTGAAATGAGCACAGATAAAGTTCCTTAAGCCAAATATGGAATAGACAAGAGCTACTCCTTGCTCAACGAAATGGACTCAACACCCCATATTAAACGCCTAAGAATGTACCTGACTAGTAAGTATCTTAAAACCTATGGATTGCTATGTCTCCAAAAGAGAATCAAGCGTGTGTACAGGGGCATAAACGCAGCAGTGATAGGATTGGAGAGGTTCGGTGAGCAAATGAAGACCCTTTGAAGTCAATTTGCATGGTACCCATTACACGGGTCTCAACTACCCAGGTTTAAGGTATTCTTCCTTCAGCTAAAACATGCATGTGGAACCCAGAGTATGATCAACCGTGTGAACGGGAGACGTGTTCAAATATGTCTCAGTTTTCCTCCCCTGGTACTCGGGTGCAACATTCCAGATTCTTTACTAACACTCTCCCGACTTGGAGAGTCAGCGCCTTTAACCTCCTGTTTGGCCCAGTTTGCAATTTCTGCGGAAGATGAACAGGAATAGGGAGAACCAATGAGAGACTAGCTGGAGTTGTCTGGACGGGCAAATTTAACTCTCATTTCCCACCAGGAAGAGGAAATAACCAAAGGCTCAGTGTGCCGTGCCGGAACCAGTTTAGAGCCTGAAGCCATCCTGCGGTGTTGCGGCCAGCTCAAAAGAAAGCGAGTTGAAGAAAGGAGCTCAGGGGCACTGTAATTCACAAACCTGCAGAGTTATAAATGACAGCTATCGTCCAAAAATATACTGAAGTAAGGCTGCCAAGAGGACTTGAAAGCGGGGCAGAATTGCAGGAAACCGATTTCAGGAGGTAGACTGGAATTGCATTGAAAGCATAGGAAAAGAGGCAGAACGTCCACAATGATGCACTTGGCCAAAAAGGGCGTATGCGTTTTTTCCTGAATATATTCAGGGAAAAACGCATACGCCCTTTTTGGCCAACCAAGCAAGCTTGCAAAGGAAATCTGCACTACAATGAAGTCTCACTTCCCCCCGGTCAAAAGGGCCATCTGAATAAAGTGTAAAATCCTGCAAGGCAGGACAGGCCATGGAGAACTGAGAGCCTTGTTATGCTGCTGGGCGTGATGTAAATTGCCAACAGACACTCGGGAGAAGTGTATGGTGTTTCCTGAAACATCTAAAAAACAAAGCAACAGAGCCTAGGGCACTTCCACTTATGGTCCTATAGCTTAGGGAAATTAAAATCAAAAAGACACAGCCACCCCAAAGTTTGGGACGCCTCTGTTTACAAGAACCTCGTTTACAGTACAAGTTCAACATCGCAGAAAATGAAAAATGGATAAAGAAGTTGTGGTATTTACTTACAAAGCAATATCACTCAGCAATGAAATCTATGTCATCAGGCCCTTAGCAGCACAATGAGTGGATTCAGGTATGATGATTCTAACTGAAATAAGTCACACAGAAAAAGAAACATCATAAGATATCACTAATACACGGAATATAAACTTGGCTACACAGGAACTGAATTCCAAAACAGAACAGCGTCTCAAATTTAGAAAACCAACTTATGCTTGCTTAAGGGGAAAGGTGAGTTGGGGTGCTGCATAAAACCAGAGATTGAAATGAGCACAGATAAAGTTCTTTAAGCCAAATATGGAATAGACAAGAGCTACTCCTTGCTCAAGGAAATGGACTCAACACCCCATATTAAACGCCTAAGAATGTACCTGACTAGTAAGTATCTTAAAACCTATGGATTGCTATGTCTCCGAAAGAGAATCAAGCGTGTGTACAGGGTCATAAACTTAGCAGTGATAGGATTGGAGAGGTTCGGTGAGCAAATGAAGACCCTTTGAAGTCAATTTGCATGGTACCCATTACACGGGTTTCAACTACCCAGGTTTAAGGTATTCTTCCTTCAGCTAAAACATGCATGTGGAACCCAGAGTATGATCAACCGTGTGAACGGGAGACGTGTTCAGATATGTCTCAGTTTTCCTCCCCTGGTACTCGGGTGCAACATTCCAGATTCTTTACTAACACTCTCCCGACTTGGAGAGTCAGCGCCTTTAACCTCCTGTTTGGCCCAGTTTGCAATTTCTGCGGAAGATGAACAGGAATAGGGAGAACCAATGAGAGACTAGCTGGAGTTGTCTGGACGGGCAAATTTAACTCTCATTTCCCACCAGGAAGAGGAAATAACCAAAGGCTCAGTGTGCCGTGCCGGAACCAGATTAGAGCCTGAAGCCATCCTGCGGTGTTGCGGCCAGCTCAAAAGAAAGCGAGTTGAAGAAAGGAGCTCAGGGGCACTGTAATTCACAAACCTGCAGAGTTATAAATGACAGCTATCGTCCAAAAATATACTGAAGTAAGGCTGCCAAGAGGACTTGAAAGCGGGGCAGAATTGCAGGAAACCGATTTCAGGAGGTAGACTGGAATTGCATTGAAAGCATAGGAAAAGAGGCAGAACGTCCACAATGATGCACTTGGCCAAAAGGGCGTATGCGTTTTTTCCTGAATATATTCAGGAAAAAACGCATACGCCCTTTTTGGCCAACCAAGCAAGCTTGCAAAGGAAATCTGCACTACAATGAAGTCTCACTTCCCCCCGGTCAAAAGGGCCATCTGAAAAAAGTGTAAAATCCAGCAAGGCAGGACAGGCCATGGAGAACTGGGAGCCTTGTTATGCTGCTGGGCGGGATGTAAATTGCCAACAGACACTCGGGAGAAGTGTATGGTGTTTCCTGAAACATCTAAAAAACAAAGCAACAGAGCCTAGGGCACTTCCACTTATGGTCCTATAGCTTAGGGAAATTAAATCAAAAAGACACAGCCACCCCAAAGTTTGGGACGCCTCTGTTTACAAGAACCTCATTTACAGTACAAGTTCAACATCGCAGAAAGTGAAAAATGGATAAAGAAGTTGTGGTATTTACTTGCAAAGCAATATCACTCAGCAATGAAATCTATGTCATCAGGCCCTTAGCAGCACAATGAGTGGATTCAGGTATCATGATTCTAACTGAAATAAGTCACACAGAAAATGAAACATCATAAGGTATCAGTAATACACGGAATGTAAACTTGGCTACACAGGAACTGAATTACAGAACAGAACAGGGTCTCAAATTTAGAAAACCAACTTATGCTTGCTTAAGGGGAAAGGTGAGTTGGGGTGCTGCATAAAACCAGAGATTGAAATGAGCACAGATAAAGTTCCTTAAGCCAAATATGGAATAGACAAGAGCTACTCCTTGCTCAACGAAATGGACTCAACACCCCATATTAAACGCCTAAGAATGTACCTGACTAGTAAGTATCTTAAAACCTATGGATTGCTATGTCTCCAAAAGAGAATCAAGCGTGTGTACAGGGGCATAAACGCAGCAGTGATAGGATTGGAGAGGTTCGGTGAGCAAATGAAGACCCTTTGAAGTCAATTTGCATGGTACCCATTACACGGGTCTCAACTCTCCAGGTTTAAGGTATTCTTCCTTCAGCTAAAACACGCATGTGGAACCCAGAGTATGATCAACCGTGTGAACGGGAGACGTGTTCAAATATGTCTCAGTTTTCCTCCCCTGGTACTCGGGTGCAACATTCCAGATTCTTTACTAACACTCTCCCGACTTGGAGAGTCAGCGCCTTTAACCTCCTGTTTGGCCCAGTTTGCAATTTCTGCGGAAGATGAACAGGAATAGGGAGAACCAATGAGAGACTAGCTGGAGTTGTCTGGACGGGCAAATTTAACTCTCATTTCCCACCAGGAAGAGGAAATAACCAAAGGCTCAGTGTGCCATGCCGGAACCAGATTAGAGCATGAAGCCATCCTGCGGTGTTGCGGCCAGCTCAAAAGAAAGCGAGTTGAAGAAAGGAGCTCAGGGACACTGTAATTCACAAACCTGCAGAGTTATAAATGACAGCTATGGTCCAAAAATATACTGAAGTAAGGCTGCCAAGAGGACTTGAAAGCGGGGCAGAATTGCAGGAAACCGATTTCAGGAGGTAGACTGGAATTGCATTGAAAGCATAGGAAAAGAGGCAGAACGTCCACAATGATGCACTTGGCCAAAAAGGGCGTATGCGTTTTTTCCTGAATATATTCAGGAAAAAACGCATACGCCCTTTTTGGCCAACCAAGCAAGCTTGCAAAGGAAATCTGCACTACAATGAAGTCTCACTTCCCCCCGGTCAAAAGGGCCATGTGAAAAAAGTGTAAAATCCAGCAAGGCAGGACAGGCCATGGAGAACTGGGAGCCTTGTTATGCTGCTGGGCGGGATGTAAATTGCCAACAGACACTCGGGAGAAGTGTATGGTGTTTCCTGAAACATCTAAAAAACAAAGCAACAGAGCCTAGGGCACTTCCACTTATGGTCCTATAGCTTAGGGAAATTAAAATCAAAAAGACACAGCCACCCCAAAGTTTGGAACGGCTCTGTTTACAAGAACCTCGTTTACAGTACAAGTTCAACATCGCAGAAAGTGAAAAATGGATAAAGAACTTTTGGTATTTACTTACAAAGCAATATCACTCAGCAATGAGATCTATGTCATCAGGCCCTTAGCAGCACAATGAGTGGATTCAGGTATGATGATTCTAACTGAAATAAGTCACACAGAAGAAGAAACATCATAAGATATCAGTAATACACGGAATGTAAACTTGGCTACACAGGAACTGAATTCCAAAACAGAACAGGGTCTCAAATTTAGAAAACCAACTTATGCTTGCTTAAGGGGAAAGGTGAGTTGGGGTGCTGCATAAAACCAGAGATTGAAATGAGCACAGATAAAGTTCCTTAAGCCAAATATGGAATAGACAAGAGCTACTCCTTGCTCAACGAAATGGACTCAACACCGCATATTAAACGCCTAAGAATGTACCTGACTAGTAAGTATCTTAAAACCTATGGATTGCTATGTCTCCGAAAGTGAATCAAGCATGTGTACAGGGGCATAAACGCAGCAGTGATAGGATTGGAGAGGTTCGGTGAGCAAATGAAGACCCTTTGAAGTCATATTGCATGGTACCCATTCCACGGGTTTCAACTACCCAGGTTTAAGGTATTCTTCCTTCAGCTAAAACATGCATGTGGAACCCAGAGTATGATCAACCATGTGATCGGGAGACGTGTTCAAATATGTCTCAGTTTTCGTACCCTGGTACTCGGGTGCAACATTCCAGACGCTTTACTAACACTCTCTCGACTTGGAGAGTCAGTCCGTTTAACCTCCTGTTTAGCCCAGTTTGCAATTTCTGCAGAAGATGAACAGGAATAGCGAGAACCAATGAGAGACTAGCTGGAGGTGTCTGGACGGGCAAATTTAACTCTCATTTCCCACCAGGAAGAGGAATTAACCAAAGGCTCAGCGTGCCGTGCTGGAACAAGATTAGGGCCTGAAGCCATCCTGCGGTGTTGCGGCCAGCTCAAAAGAAAGCGAGTTGAAGAAAGGAGCTCAGGGGCACTGTAATTCACAAACCTGCAGAGTTATAAATGACAGCTATCGTCCAAAAATATACTGAAGTAAGGCTGCCAAGAGGACTTGAAAGCGGGGCAGAATTGCAGGAAACCGATTTCAGGAGGTAGACTGGAATTGCATTGAAAGCATAGGAAAAGAGGCAGAACGTCCACAATGATGCACTTGGCCAAAAAGGGCGTATGCGTTTTTTCCTGAATATATTCAGGAAAAAACGCATACGCCCTTTTTGGTCAACCAAGCAAGCTTGCAAAGGAAATCTGCACTACAATGAAGTCTCACTTCCCCCCGGTCAAAAGGGCCATCTGAAAAAAGTGTAAAATCCAGCAAGGCAGGACAGGCCATGGAGAACTGGGAGCATTGTTATGCTGCTGGGCGGGATGTAAATTGCCAACAGACACTCGGGAGAAGTGTATGGTGTTTCCTGAAACATCTAAAAAACAAAGCAACAGAGCCTAGGGCACTTCCACTTATGGTCCTATAGCTTAGGGAAATTAAAATCAAAAAGACACAGCCACCCCAAAGTTTGGGACGCCTCTGTTTACAAGAACCTCATTTACAGTACAAGTTCAACATCGCAGAAAGTGAAAAATGGATAAAGAAGTTGTGGTATTTACTTGCAAAGCAATATCACTCAGCAATGAAATCTATGTCATCAGGCCCTTAGCAGCACAATGAGTGGATTCAGATATGTTGATTCTAACTGAAATAAGTCACACAGAAAATGAAACATCATAAGGTATCAGTAATACACGGAATGTAAACTTGGCTACACAGGAACTGAATTACAGAACAGAACAGGGTCTCAAATTTAGAAAACCAACTTATGCTTGCTTAAGGGGAAAGGTGAGTTGGGGTGCTGCATAAAACCAGAGATTGAAATGAGCACAGATAAAGTTCCTTAAGCCAAATATGGAATAGACAAGAGCTACTCCTTGCTCAACGAAATGGACTCAACACCCCATATTAAACGCCTAAGAATGTACCTGACTAGTAAGTATCTTAAAACCTATGGATTGCTATGTCTCCGAAAGAGAATCAAGCGTGTGTACAGGGGCATAAACGCAGCAGTGATAGGATTGGAGAGGTTCGGTGAGCAAATGAAGACCCTTTGAAGTCAATTTGCATGGTACCCATTACACGGGTCTCAACTCTCCAGGTTTAAGGTATTCTTCCTTCAGCTAAAACATGCATGTGGAACCCAGAGTATGATCAACCGTGTGAACGGGAGACGTGTTCAAATATGTCTCAGTTTTCCTCCCCTGGTACTCGGGTGCAACATTCCAGATTCTTTACTAACACTCTCCCGACTTGGAGAGTCAGCGCCTTTAACCTCCTGTTTGGCCCAGTTTGCAATCTCTGCGGAAGATGAACAGGAATAGGGAGAACCAATGAGAGACTAGCTGGAGTTGTCTGGACGGGCAAATTTAACTCTCATTTCCCACCAGGAAGAGGAAATAACCAAAGGCTCAGTGTGCCGTTACGGAACCAGATTAGAGCCTGAAGCCATCCTGCGGTGTTGCGGCCAGCTCAAAAGAAAGCGAGTTGAAGAAAGGAGCTCAGGGGCACTGTAATTCACAAACCTGCAGAGTTATAAATGACAGCTATCGTCCAAAAATATACTGAAGTAAGGCTGCCAAGAGGACTTGAAAGCGGGGCAGAATTGCAGGAAACCGATTTCAGGAGGTAGACTGGAATTGCATTGAAAGCATAGGAAAAGAGGCAGAACGTCCACAATGATGCACTTGGCCAAAAAGGGCGTATGCGTTTTTTCCTGAATATATTCAGGAAAAAACGCATACGCCCTTTTTGGCCAACCAAGCAAGCTTGCAAAGGAAATCTGCACTACAATGAAGTCTCACTTCCCCCCGGTCAAAAGGGCCATCTGAAAAAAGTGTAAAATCCAGCAAGGCAGGTCAGGCCATGGAGAACTGGGAGCCTTGTTATGCTGATGGGCGGGATGTAAATTGCCAACAGACACTCCGGAGAAGTGTATGGTGTTTCCTGAAACATCTAAAAAACAAAGCAACAGAGCCTAGGGCACTTCCACTTATGGTCCTATAGCTTAGGGAAATTAAAATCAAAAAGACACACCCACCCCAAAGTTTGGAAGGGCTCTGTTTACAAGAACCTCGTTTACAGTACAAGTTCAACATCGCAGAAAGTGAAAAATGGATAAAGAACTTTTGGTATTTACTTACAAAGCAATATCACTCAGCAATGAGATCTATGTCATCAGGCCCTTAGCAGCACAATGAGTGGATTCAGGTATGATGATTCTAACTGAAATAAGTCACACAGAAGAAGAAACATCATAAGATATCAGTAATACACGGAATGTAAACTTGGCTACACAGGAACTGAATTCCAAAACAGAACAAGGTCTCAAATTTAGAAAACCAACTTATGCTTGCTTAAGGGGAAAGGTGAGTTGGGGTGCTGCATAAAACCAGAGATTGAAATGAGCACAGATAAAGTTCCTTAAGCCAAATATGGAATAGACAAGAGCTACTCCTTGCTCAACGAAATGGACTCAACACCGCATATTAAACGCCTAAGAATGTACCTGACTAGTAAGTATCTTAAAACCTATGGATTGCTATGTCTCCGAAAGAGAATCAAGCATGTGTACAGGGGCATAAACGCAGCAGTGATAGGATTGGAGAGGTTCGGTGAGCAAATGAAGACCCTTTGATGTCATATTGCATGGTACCCATTCCACGGGTTTCAACTAGCCAGGTTTAAGGTATTCTTCCTTCAGCTAAAACATGCATGTGGAACCCAGAGTATGATCAACCATGTGATTGGGAGACGTGTTCAAATATGTCTCAGTTTTCGTACCCTGGTACTCGGGTGCAACATTCCAGACGCTTTACTAACACTCTACCGACTTGGAGAGTCAGTCCCTTTAACCTCCTGTTGGGCCCAGTTTGCAATTTCTGCGGAAGATGAACAGGAATAGCGAGAACCAATGAGAGACTAGCTGGAGGTGTCTGGACGGGCAAATTTAACTCTCATTTCCCACCAGGAAGAGGAATTAACCAAAGGCTCAGCGTGCCGTGCTGGAACAAGATTAGGGCCTGAAGCCATCCTGCGGTGTTGCGGCCAGCTCAAAAGAAAGCGAGTTGAAGAAAGGAGCTCAGGGGCACTGTAATTCACAAACCTGCAGAGTTATAAATGACAGCTATCGTCCAAAAATATACTGAAGTAAGGCTGCCAAGAGGACTTGAAAGCGGGGCAGAATTGCAGGAAACCGATTTCAGGAGGTAGACTGGAATTGCATTGAAAGCATAGGAAAAGAGGCAGAACGTCCACAATGATGCACTTGGCCAAAAAGGGCGTATGCGTTTTTTGCTGAATATATTCAGGAAAAAACGCATACGCCCTTTTTGGCCAACCAAGCAAGCTTGCAAAGGAAATCTGCACTACAATGAAGTCTCACTTCCCCCCGGTCAAAAGGGCCATCTGAAAAAAGTGTAAAATCCAGCAAGGCAGGACAGGCCATGGAGAACTGGGAGCCTTGTTATGCTGCTGGGCGGGATGTAAATTGCCAACAGACACTCGGGAGAAGTGTATGCTGTTTCCTGAAACATCTAAAAAACAAAGCAACAGAGCCTAGGGCACTTCCACTTATGGTCCTATAGCTTAGGGAAATTAAAATCAAAAAGACACAGCCACCCCAAAGTTTGGGACGCCTCTGTTTACAAGAACCTCGTTTACAGTACAAGTTCAACATCGCAGAAACTGAAAAATGGATAAAGAAGTTGTGGTATTTACTTGCAAAGCAATATCACTCAGCAATGAAATCTATGTCATCAGGCCCTTAGCAGCACAATGAGTGGATTCAGGTATGATGATTCTAACTGAAATAAGTCACACAGAAAATGAAACATCATAAGGTATCAGTAATACACGGAATGTAAACTTGGCTACACAGGAACTGAATTACAGAACAGAACAGGGTCTCAAATTTAGAAAACCAACTTATGCTTGCTTAAGGGGAAAGGTGAGTTGGGGTGCTGCATAAAACCAGAGATTGAAATGAGCACAGATAAAGTTCCTTAAGCCAAATATGGAATAGACAAGAGCTACTCCTTGCTCAACGAAATGGACTCAACACCCCATATTAAACGCCTAAGAATGTACCTGACTAGTAAGTATCTTAAAACCTATGGATTGCTATGTCTCCAAAAGAGAATCAAGCGTGTGTACAGGGGCATAAACGCAGCAGTGATAGGATTGGAGAGGTTCGGTGAGCAAATGAAGACCCTTTGAAGTCAATTTGCATGGTACCCATTACACGGGTCTCAACTCTCCAGGTTTAAGGTATTCTTCCTTCAGCTAAAACACGCATGTGGAACCCAGAGTATGATCAACCGTGTGAACGGGAGACGTGTTCAAATATGTCTCAGTTTTCCTCCCCTGGTACTCGGGTGCAACATTCCAGATTCTTTACTAACACTCTCCCGACTTGGAGAGTCAGCGCCTTTAACCTCCTGTTTGGCCCAGTTTGCAATTTCTGCGGAAGATGAACAGGAATAGGGAGAACCAATGAGAGACTAGCTGGAGTTGTCTGGACGAGCAAATTTAACTCTCATTTCCCACCAGGAAGAGGAAATAACCAAAGGCTCAGTGTGCCGTGCCGGAACCAGATTAGAGCCTGAAGCCATCCTGCGGTGTTGCGGCCAGCTCAAAAGAAAGCGAGTTGAAGAAAGGAGCTCAGGGGCACTGTAATTCACAAACCTGCAGAGTTATAAATGACAGCTATCGTCCAAAAATATACTGAAGTAAGGCTGCCAAGAGGACTTGAAAGCGGGGCAGAATTGCAGGAAACCGATTTCAGGAGGTAGACTGGAATTGCATTGAAAGCATAGGAAAAGAGGCAGAACGTCCACAATGATGCACTTGGCCAAAAAGGGCGTATGCGTTTTTTCCTGAATATATTCAGGAAAAAACGCATACGCCCTTTTTGGCCAACCAAGCAAGCTTGCAAAGGAAATCTGCACTACAATGAAGTCTCACTTCCCCCCGGTCAAAAGGGCCATCTGAAAAAAGTGTAAAATCCAGCAAGGCAGGACAGGCCATGGAGAACTGGGAGCCTTGTTATGCTGATGGGCGGGATGTAAATTGCCAACAGACACTCGGGAGAAGTGTATGGTGTTTCCTGAAACATCTAAAAAACAAAGCAACAGAGCCTAGGGCACTTCCACTTATGGTCCTATAGCTTAGGGAAATTAAAATCAAAAAGACACAGCCACCCCAAAGTTTGGAATGGCTCTGTTTACAAGAACCTCGTTTACAGTACAAGTTCAACATCGCAGAAAGTGAAAAATGGATAAAGAACTTTTGGTATTTACTTACAAAGCAATATCACTCAGCAATGAAATCCATGTCATCAGGCCCTTAGCAGCACAATGAGTGGATTCAGGTATGATGATTCTAACTGAAATAAGTCACACAGAAAAAGAAACATCATAAGATATCAGTAATACACGGAATGTAAACTTGGCTACACAGGAACTGAATTCCAAAACAGAACAGGGTCTCAAATTTAGAAAACCAACTTATGCTTGCTTAAGGGGAAAGGTGAGTTGGGGTGCTGCATAAAACCAGAGATTGAAATGAGCACAGATAAAGTTCCTTAAGCCAAATATGGAATAGACAAGAGCTACTCCTTGCTCAATGAAATGGACTCAACACCGCATATTAAACGCCTAAGAATGTACCTGACTAGTAAGTATCTTAAAACCTATGGATTGCTATGTCTCCGAAAGAGAATCAAGCATGTGTACAGGGGCATAAACGCAGCAGTGATAGGATTGGAGAGGTTCGGTGAGCAAATGAAGACCCTTTGATGTCATATTGCATGGTACCCATTCCACGGGTTTCAACTACCCAGGTTTAAGGTATTCTTCCTTCAGCTAAAACATGCATGTGGAACCCAGAGTATGATCAACCATGTGATCGGAAGACGTGTTCAAATATGTCTCAGTTTTCGTACCCTGGTACTCGGGTGCAACATTCCAGACGCTTTACTAACACTCTCCCGACTTGGAGAGTCAGTACCTTTAACCTCCTGTTTAGGCCAGTTTGCAATTTCTGCGGAAGATGAACAGGAATAGCGAGAACCAATGAGAGACTAGCTGGAGGTGTCTGGACGGGCAAATTTAACTCTCATTTCCCACCAGGAAGAGGAATTAACCAAAGGCTCAGCGTGCCGTGCTGGAACAAGATTAGGGCCTGAAGCCATCCTGCGGTGTTGCGGCCAGCTCAAAAGAAAGCGAGTTGAAGAAAGGAGCTCAGGGGCACTGTAATTCACAAACCTTCAGAGTTATAAATGACAGCTATCGTCCAAAAATATACTGAAGTAAGGCTGCCAAGAGGACTTGAAAGCGGGGCAGAATTGCAGGAAACCGATTTCAGGAGGTAGACTGGAATTGCATTGAAAGCATAGGAAAAGAGGCAGAACGTCCACAATGATGCACTTGGCCAAAAAGGGCGTCTGCGTTTTTTCCTGAATATATTCAGGAAAAAACGCATACGCCCTTTTTGGCCAACCAAGCAAGCTTGCAAAGGAAATCTGCACTACAATGAAGTCTCACTTCCCCCCGGTCAAAAGGGCCATCTGAAAAAAGTGTAAAATCCAGCAAGGCAGGACAGGCCATGGAGAACTGGGAGCCTTGTTATGCTGCTGGGCGGGATGTAAATTGCCAACAGACACTCGGGAGAAGTGTATGGTGTTTCCTGAAACATCTAAAAAACAAAGCAACAGAGCCTAGGGCACTTCCACTTATGGTCCTATAGCTTAGGGAAATTAAAATCAAAAAGACACAGCCACCCCAAAGTTTGGGACGCCTCTGTTTACAAGAACCTCGTTTACAGTACAAGTTCAACATCGCAGAAAGTGAAAAATGGATAAAGAAGTTGTGGTATTTACTTGCAAAGCAATATCACTCAGCAATGAAATCTATGTCATCAGGCCCTTAGCAGCACAATGAGTGGATTCAGGTATGATGATTCTAACTGAAATAAGTCACACAGAAAATGAAACATCATAAGGTATCAGTAATACACGGAATGTAAACTTGGCTACACAGGAACTGAATTACAGAACAGAACAGGGTCTCAAATTTAGAAAACCAACTTATGCTTGCTTAAGGGGAAAGGTGAGTTGGGGTGCTGCATAAAACCAGAGATTGAAATGAGCACAGATAAAGTTCCTTAAGCCAAATATGGAATAGACAAGAGCTACTCCTTGCTCAACGAAATGGACTCAACACCCCATATTAAACGCCTAAGAATGTACCTGACTAGTAAGTATCTTAAAACCTATGGATTGCTATGTCTCCAAAAGAGAATCAAGCGTGTGTACAGGGGCATAAACGCAGCAGTGATAGGATTGGAGAGGTTCGGTGAGCAAATGAAGACCCTTTGAAGTCAATTTGCATGGTACCCATTACACGGGTCTCAACTCTCCAGGTTTAAGGTATTCTTCCTTCAGCTAAAACATGCATGTGGAACCCAGAGTATGATCAACCGTGTGAACGGGAGACGTGTTCAAATATGTCTCAGTTTTCCTCCCCTGGTACTCGGGTGCAACATTCCAGATTCTTTACTAACACTCTCCCGACTTGGAGAGTCAGCGCCTTTAACCTCCTGTTTGGCCCAGTTTGCAATTTCTGCGGAAGATGAACAGGAATAGGGAGAACCAATGAGAGACTAGCTGGAGTTGTCTGGACGGGCAAATTTAACTCTCATTTCCCACCAGGAAGAGGAAATAACCAAAGGCTCAGTGTGCCGTGCCGGAACCAGTTTAGAGCCTGAAGCCATCCTGCGGTGTTGCGGCCAGCTCAAAAGAAAGCGAGTTGAAGAAAGGAGCTCAGGGGCACTGTAATTCACAAACCTGCAGAGTTATAAATGACAGCTATCGTCCAAAAATATACTGAAGTAAGGCTGCCAAGAGGACTTGAAAGCGGGGCAGAATTGCAGGAAACCGATTTCAGGAGGTAGACTGGAATTGCATTGAAAGCATAGGAAAAGAGGCAGAACGTCCACAATGATGCACTTGGCCAAAAAGGGCGTATGCGTTTTTTCCTGAATATATTCAGGGAAAAACGCATACGCCCTTTTTGGCCAACCAAGCAAGCTTGCAAAGGAAATCTGCACTACAATGAAGTCTCACTTCCCCCCGGTCAAAAGGGCCATCTGAATAAAGTGTAAAATCCTGCAAGGCAGGACAGGCCATGGAGAACTGAGAGCCTTGTTATGCTGCTGGGCGTGATGTAAATTGCCAACAGACACTCGGGAGAAGTGTATGGTGTTTCCTGAAACATCTAAAAAACAAAGCAACAGAGCCTAGGGCACTTCCACTTATGGTCCTATAGCTTAGGGAAATTAAAATCAAAAAGACACAGCCACCCCAAAGTTTGGGACGCCTCTGTTTACAAGAACCTCGTTTACAGTACAAGTTCAACATCGCAGAAAATGAAAAATGGATAAAGAAGTTGTGGTATTTACTTACAAAGCAATATCACTCAGCAATGAAATCTATGTCATCAGGCCCTTAGCAGCACAATGAGTGGATTCAGGTATGATGATTCTAACTGAAATAAGTCACACAGAAAAAGAAACATCATAAGATATCACTAATACACGGAATATAAACTTGGCTACACAGGAACTGAATTCCAAAACAGAACAGCGTCTCAAATTTAGAAAACCAACTTATGCTTGCTTAAGGGGAAAGGTGAGTTGGGGTGCTGCATAAAACCAGAGATTGAAATGAGCACAGATAAAGTTCTTTAAGCCAAATATGGAATAGACAAGAGCTACTCCTTGCTCAAGGAAATGGACTCAACACCCCATATTAAACGCCTAAGAATGTACCTGACTAGTAAGTATCTTAAAACCTATGGATTGCTATGTCTCCGAAAGAGAATCAAGCGTGTGTACAGGGTCATAAACTTAGCAGTGATAGGATTGGAGAGGTTCGGTGAGCAAATGAAGACCCTTTGAAGTCAATTTGCATGGTACCCATTACACGGGTTTCAACTACCCAGGTTTAAGGTATTCTTCCTTCAGCTAAAACATGCATGTGGAACCCAGAGTATGATCAACCGTGTGAACGGGAGACGTGTTCAGATATGTCTCAGTTTTCCTCCCCTGGTACTCGGGTGCAACATTCCAGATTCTTTACTAACACTCTCCCGACTTGGAGAGTCAGCGCCTTTAACCTCCTGTTTGGCCCAGTTTGCAATTTCTGCGGAAGATGAACAGGAATAGGGAGAACCAATGAGAGACTAGCTGGAGTTGTCTGGACGGGCAAATTTAACTCTCATTTCCCACCAGGAAGAGGAAATAACCAAAGGCTCAGTGTGCCGTGCCGGAACCAGATTAGAGCCTGAAGCCATCCTGCGGTGTTGCGGCCAGCTCAAAAGAAAGCGAGTTGAAGAAAGGAGCTCAGGGGCACTGTAATTCACAAACCTGCAGAGTTATAAATGACAGCTATCGTCCAAAAATATACTGAAGTAAGGCTGCCAAGAGGACTTGAAAGCGGGGCAGAATTGCAGGAAACCGATTTCAGGAGGTAGACTGGAATTGCATTGAAAGCATAGGAAAAGAGGCAGAACGTCCACAATGATGCACTTGGCCAAAAGGGCGTATGCGTTTTTTCCTGAATATATTTAGGAAAAAACGCATACGCCCTTTTTGGCCAACCAAGCAAGCTTGCAAAGGAAATCTGCACTACAATGAAGTCTCACTTCCCCCCGGTCAAAAGGGCCATCTGAAAAAAGTGTAAAATCCAGCAAGGCAGGACAGGCCATGGAGAACTGGGAGCCTTGTTATGCTGCTGGGCGGGATGTAAATTGCCAACAGACACTCGGGAGAAGTGTATGGTGTTTCCTGAAACATCTAAAAAACAAAGCAACAGAGCCTAGGGCACTTCCACTTATGGTCCTATAGCTTAGGGAAATTAAATCAAAAAGACACAGCCACCCCAAAGTTTGGGACGCCTCGGTTTACAAGAACCTCATTTACAGTACAAGTTCAACATCGCAGAAAGTGAAAAATGGATAAAGAAGTTGTGGTATTTACTTGCAAATCAATATCACTCAGCAATGAAATCTATGTCATCAGGCCCTTAGCAGCACAATGAGTGGATTCAGGTATCATGATTCTAACTGAAATAAGTCACACAGAAAATGAAACATCATAAGGTATCAGTAATACACGGAATGTAAACTTGGCTACACAGGAACTGAATTACAGAACAGAACAGGGTCTCAAATTTAGAAAACCAACTTATGCTTGCTTAAGGGGAAAGGTGAGTTGGGGTGCTGCATAAAACCAGAGATTGAAATGAGCACAGATAAAGTTCCTTAAGCCAAATATGGAATAGACAAGAGCTACTCCTTGCTCAACGAAATGGACTCAACACCCCATATTAAACGCCTAAGAATGTACCTGACTAGTAAGTATCTTAAAACCTATGGATTGCTATGTCTCCAAAAGAGAATCAAGCGTGTGTACAGGGGCATAAACGCAGCAGTGATAGGATTGGAGAGGTTCGGTGAGCAAATGAAGACCCTTTGAAGTCAATTTGCATGGTACCCATTACACGGGTCTCAACTCTCCAGGTTTAAGGTATTCTTCCTTCAGCTAAAACACGCATGTGGAACCCAGAGTATGATCAACCGTGTGAACGGGAGACGTGTTCAAATATGTCTCAGTTTTCCTCCCCTGGTACTCGGGTGCAACATTCCAGATTCTTTACTAACACTCTCCCGACTTGGAGAGTCAGCGCCTTTAACCTCCTGTTTGGCCCAGTTTGCAATTTCTGCGGAAGATGAACAGGAATAGGGAGAACCAATGAGAGACTAGCTGGAGTTGTCTGGACGGGCAAATTTAACTCTCATTTCCCACCAGGAAGAGGAAATAACCAAAGGCTCAGTGTGCCGTGCCGGAACCAGATTAGAGCCTGAAGCCATCCTGCGGTGTTGCGGCCAGCTCAAAAGAAAGCGAGTTGAAGAAAGGAGCTCAGGGACACTGTAATTCACAAACCTGCAGAGTTATAAATGACAGCTATCGTCCAAAAATATACTGAAGTAAGGCTGCCAAGAGGACTTGAAAGCGGGGCAGAATTGCAGGAAACCGATTTCAGGAGGTAGACTGGAATTGCATTGAAAGCATAGGAAAAGAGGCAGAACGTCCACAATGATGCACTTGGCCAAAAAGGGCGTATGCGTTTTTTCCTGAATATATTCAGGAAAAAACGCATACGCCCTTTTTGGCCAACCAAGCAAGCTTGCAAAGGAAATCTGCACTACAATGAAGTCTCACTTCCCCCCGGTCAAAAGGGCCATCTGAAAAAAGTGTAAAATCCAGCAAGGCAGGACAGGCCATGGAGAACTGGGAGCCTTGTTATGCTGCTGGGCGTGATGTAAATTGCCAACAGACACTCGGGAGAAGTGTATGGTGTTTCCTGAAACATCTAAAAAACAAAGCAACAGAGCCTAGGGCACTTCCACTTATGGTCCTATAGCTTAGGGAAATTAAAATCAAAAAGACACAGCCACCCCAAAGTTTGGAACGGCTCTGTTTACAAGAACCTCGTTTACAGTACAAGTTCAACATCACAGAAAGTGAAAAATGGATAAAGAACTTTTGGTATTTACTTACAAAGCAATATCACTCAGCAATGAGATCTATGTCATCAGGCCCTTAGCAGCACAATGAGTGGATTCAGGTATGATGATTCTAACTGAAATAAGTCACACAGAAGAAGAAACATCATAAGATATCAGTAATACACGGAATGTAAACTTGGCTACACAGGAACTGAATTCCAAAACAGAACAGGGTCTCAAATTTAGAAAACCAACTTATGCTTGCTTAAGGGGAAAGGTGAGTTGGGGTGCTGCATAAAACCAGAGATTGAAATGAGCACAGATAAAGTTCCTTAAGCCAAATATGGAATAGACAAGAGCTACTCCTTGCTCAACGAAATGGACTCAACACCGCATATTAAACGCCTAAGAATGTACCTGACTAGTAAGTATCTTAAAACCTATGGATTGCTATGTCTCCGAAAGTGAATCAAGCATGTGTACAGGGGCATAAACGCAGCAGTGATAGGATTGGAGAGGTTCGGTGAGCAAATGAAGACCCTTTGAAGTCATATTGCATGGTACCCATTCCACGGGTTTCAACTACCCAGGTTTAAGGTATTCTTCCTTCAGCTAAAACATGCATGTGGAACCCAGAGTATGATCAACCATGTGATCGGGAGACGTGTTCAAATATGTCTCAGTTTTCGTACCCTGGTACTCGGGTACAACATTCCAGACGCTTTACTAACACTCTCTCGACTTGGAGAGTCAGTCCGTTTAACCTCCTGTTTAGCCCAGTTTGCAATTTCTGCAGAAGATGAACAGGAATAGCGAGAACCAATGAGAGACTAGCTGGAGGTGTCTGGACGGGCAAATTTAACTCTCATTTCCCACCAGGAAGAGGAATTAACCAAAGGCTCAGCGTGCCGTGCTGGAACAAGATTAGGGCCTGAAGCCATCCTGCGGTGTTGCGGCCAGCTCAAAAGAAAGCGAGTTGAAGAAAGGAGCTCAGGGGCACTGTAATTCACAAACCTGCAGAGTTATAAATGACAGCTATCGTCCAGAAATATACTGAAGTAAGGCTGCCAAGAGGACTTGAAAGCAGGGCAGAATTGCAGGAAACCGATTTCAGGAGGTAGACTGGAATTGCATTGAAAGCATAGGAAAAGAGGCAGAACGTCCACAATGATGCACTTGGCCAAAAAGGGCGTATGCGTTTTTTCCTGAATATATTCAGGGAAAAACGCATACGCCCTTTTTGGCCAACCAAGCAAGCTTGCAAAGGAAATCTGCACTACAATGAAGTCTCACTTCCCCCCGGTCAAAAGGGCCATCTGAATAAAGTGTAAAATCCTGCAAGTCAGGACAGGCCATGGAGAACTGAGAGCCTTGTTATGCTGCTGGGCGTGATGTAAATTGCCAACAGACACTCGGGAGAAGTGTATGGTGTTTCCTGAAACATCTAAAAAACAAAGCAGCAGAGCCTAGGGCACTTCCACTTATGGTCCTATAGCTTAGGGAAATTAAAATCAAAAAGACACAGCCACCCAAAAGTTTGGAACGCCTCTGTTTACAAGAACCTCGTTTACAGTACAAGTTCAACATCACAGAAATTGAAAAATGGATAAAGAAGTTGTGGTATTTACTTACAAAGCAATATCACTCAGCAATGAAATCTATGTCATCAGGCCCTTAGCAACACAA
This sequence comes from Grampus griseus, assembly GCF_964374135.1. Taxonomy (NCBI): domain Eukaryota; kingdom Metazoa; phylum Chordata; class Mammalia; order Artiodactyla; family Delphinidae; genus Grampus; species Grampus griseus. The sequence goes on from NW_028133083.1 coordinate 50,269, forward strand.
TGAGTGGATTCAGGTATGATGATTCTAACTGAAATAAGTCACACAGAAAAAGAAACATCATAAGATATCAGTAATACACGGAATGTAAACTTGGCTACACAGGAACTGAATTACAGAACAGAACAGGGTCTCAAATTTAGAAAACCAACTTATGCTTGCTTAAGGGGAAAGCTGAGTTGGGGTGCTGCATAAAACCAGAGATTGAAATGAGCACAGATAAAGTTCCTTAAGCCAAATATGGAATAGACAAGAGCTACTCCTTGCTCAACGAAAAGTACTCAACACCCCATATTAAACGCCTAAGAATGTACCTGACTAGTAAGTATCTGAAAATCTATGGATTGCTATGTCTCCGAAAGAGAATCAAGCATGTGTACAGGGGCATAAACGCAGCAGTGATAGGATTGGAGAGGTTCGGTGAGCAAATAAAGACCCTTTGAAGTCGTAATGCATGGTACCCATTCCACGGGTTTCAACTACCCAGGTTTAAGGTATTCTTCCTTCAGCTAAAACATGCATGTGGAACCCAGAGTATGATCAACCATGTGATCGGGAGACGTGTTCAAATATGTCTCAGTTTTACTCCCCTGGTACTCGGGTGCAACATTCCAGACGCTTTACTAACACTCTCCCGACTTGGAGAGTCAGTCCCTTTAACCTCCTGTTTGGCCCAGTTTGCAATTTCTGCGGAAGATGAACAGGAATAGCGAGAACCAATGAGAGACTAGCTGGAGGTGTCTGGACGGGCAAATTTAACTCTCATTTCCCACCAGGAAGAGGAATTAACCAAAGGCTCAGCGTGCCGTGCCGGAACCAGATTAGGGCCTGAAGCCATCCTGCAGTGTTGCAGCCAGCTCACAAGAAAGCGAGTTGAAGAAAGGAGCTCAGGGGCACTGTAATTCACAAACGTGCAGAGTTATAAATGACAGCTATCGTCCAAAAATATACTGAAGTAAGGCTGCCAAGAGGACTTGAAAGCGGGGCAGAATTGCAGGAAACCGATTTCAGGAGGTAGACTGGAATTGCATTGAAATCATAGGAAAAGAGGCAGAACGTCCACAATGATGCACTTGGCCAAAAAGGGCATATGCGTTTTTTCCTGAATATATTGAGGAAAAAACACATACGCCCTTTTTGGCCAACCAAGCAAGCTTGCAAAGGAAATCTGCACTAAAATGAAGTCTCACTTCCCCCAGGTCAAAAGGGCCATCTGAAAAAAGTGTAAAATCCAGAAAGGCAGGACAGGCTATGGAGAACTGGGAGCCTTGTTATGCTGATGGGTGGGATGTAAATTGCCAACAGACACTCGGGAGAAGTGTATGGTGTTTCCTGAAACATCTAAAAAACAAAGCAACAGAGCCTAGGGCACTTCCACTTATGGTCCTATAGCTTAGGGAAATTAAAATCAAAAAGACACAGCTACCCCAAAGTTTGGGACGCCTCTGTTTACAAGAACCTCGTTTACAGTACAAGTTCAACATCGCAGAAAGTGAAAAATGGATAAAGAAGTTGTGGTATTTACTTACAAAGCAATATCACTCAGCACTGAAATCTATGTCATCAGGCCCGTAGCAGCATAATGAGTGGATTCAGGTATGATGATTCTAACTGAAATAAGTCACACAGAAAAAGAAACATCATAAGATATCACTAATACACGGAATGTAAACTTGGCTACACAGGAACTGAATTACAGAACAGAAGAGGGTCTCAAATTTAGAAAACCAACTTATGCTTGCTTAAGGGGAAAGGTGAGTTGGGGTGCTGCATAAAACCAGAGATTGAAATGAGCACACATAAAGTTCCTTAAGCCAAATATGGAATAGACAAGAGCTACTCCTTGCTCAAAGAAATGGACTCAACACCGCATATTAAACGCCTAAGAATGTACCTGACTAGTAAGTATCTGAAAACCTATGAATTGCTATGTCTCCGAAAGAGAATCAAGCATGTGTACAGGGGCATAAACGCAGCAGTGATAGGATTGGAGAGGTTCGGTGAGCAAATGAAGACCCTTTGAAGTCATATTGCATGGCACCCATTCTACGGGTCTCAACTACCCAGGTTTGAGGTATTCTTCCTTCAGCTAAAACATGCATGTGGAACCCAGAGTATGATCAACCATATGATCGGGAGACGTTTTCAAATATGTCTCAGTTTTTCTCCCCTGGTACTCAGGTGCAACATTCCAGATGCTTTACTAACACTCTCCCGACTTGGAGAGTCAGTCCCTTTAACCTCCTGTTTGGCCCAGTTTGCAATTTCTGCGGAAGATGAACAGGAATAGCGAGAACCAATGAGAGACTAGCTGGAGGTGTCTGGACGGGCAAATTTAACTCTCATTTCCCACCAGGAAGAGGAATTAACCAAAGGCTCAGCGTGCCGTGCCTGAACCAGATTAGGGCCTGAAGCCAGCCTGCGGTGTTGCGGCCATGTCACAAGAAAGCGAGTTGAAGAAAGGAGCTCAGGGGCACTGTAATTCACAAACCTGCAGAGTTATAAATGACAGCTATCGTCCAAAAATATACTGAAGTAAGGCTGCCAAGAGGACTGTAAAGCGGGGCAGAATTGCAGGAAACCAATTTCAGGAGGTAGACTGGAATTGCATTGAAAGCATAGGAAAAGAGGCAGAACGTCCACAATGATGCACTTGGCCAAAAAGGGCGTATGCGTTTTTTCCTGAATATATTGAGGAAAAAACACATACGCCCTTTTTGGCCAACCAAGCAAGCTTGCAAAGGAAATCTGCACTAAAATGAAGTCTCACTTCCCCCAGGTCAAAAGGGCCATCTGAAAAAAGTGTAAAATCCAGAAAGGCAGGACAGGCTATGGAGAACTGGGAGCCTTGTTATGCTGATGGGTGGGATGTAAATTGCCAACAGACACTCGGGAGAAGTGTATGGTGTTTCCTGAAACATCTAAAAAACAAAGCAACAGAGCCTAGGGCACTTCCACTTATGGTCCTATAGCTTAGGGAAATTAAAATCAAAAAGACACAGCCACCCCAAAGTTTGGAACGGCTCTGTTTACAAGAACCTCGTTTACAGTACAAGTTCAACATCGCAGAAAGTGAAAAATGGATAAAGAACTTTTGGTATTTACTTACAAAGCAATATCACTCAGCAATGAGATCTATGTCATCAGGCCCTTAGCAGCACAATGAGTGGATTCAGGTATGATGATTCTAACTGAAATAAGTCACACAGAAGAAGAAACATCATAAGATATCAGTAATACACGGAATGTAAACTTGGCTACACAGGAACTGAATTCCAAAACAGAACAGGGTCTCAAATTTAGAAAACCAACTTATGCTTGCTTAAGGGGAAAGGTGAGTTGGGGTGCTGCATAAAAGCAGAGATTGAAATGAGCACAGATAAAGTTCCTTAAGCCAAATATGGAATAGACAAGAGCTACTCCTTGCTCAACGAAATGGACTCAACACCGCATATTAAACGCCTAAGAATGTACCTGACTAGTAAGTATCTTAAAACCTATGGATTGCTATGTCTCCGAAAGTGAATCAAGCATGTGTACAGGGGCATAAACGCAGCAGTGATAGGATTGGAGAGGTTCGGTGAGCAAATGAAGACCCTTTGAAGTCATATTGCATGGTACCCATTCCACGGGTTTCAACTACCCAGGTTTAAGGTATTCTTCCTTCAGCTAAAACATGCATGTGGAACCCAGAGTATGATCAACCATGTGATCGGGAGACGTGTTCAAATATGTCTCAGTTTTCGTACCCTGGTACTCGGGTGCAACATTCCAGACTCTTTACTAACACTCTCTCGACTTGGAGAGTCAGTCCGTTTAACCTCCTGTTTAGCCCAGTTTGCAATTTCTGCAGAAGATGAACAGGAATAGCGAGAACCAATGAGCGACTAGCTGGAGGTGTCTGGACGGGCAAATTTAACTCTCATTTCCCACCAGGAAGAGGAATTAACCAAAGGCTCAGCGTGCCGTGCTGGAACAAGATTAGGGCCTGAAGCCATCCTGCGGTGTTGCGGCCAGCTCAAAAGAAAGCGAGTTGAAGAAAGGAGCTCAGGGGCACTGTAATTCACAAACCTGCAGAGTTATAAATGACAGCTATCGTCCAAAAATATACTGAAGTAAGGCTGCCAAGAGGACTTGAAAGCGGGGCAGAATTGCAGGAAACCGATTTCAGGAGGTAGACTGGAATTGCATTGAAAGCATAGGAAAAGAGGCAGAACGTCCACAATGATGCACTTGGCCAAAAAGGGCGTATGCGTTTTTTCCTGAATATATTCAGGAAAAAACGCATACGCCCTTTTTGGCCAACCAAGCAAGCTTGCAAAGGAAATCTGCACTACAATGAAGTCTCACTTCCCCCCGGTCAAAAGGGCCATCTGAAAAAAGTGTAAAATCCAGCAAGGCAGGACAGGCCATGGAGAACTGGGAGCCTTGTTATGCTGATGGGCGGGATGTAAATTGCCAACAGACACTCGGGAGAAGTGTATGGTGTTTCCTGAAACATCTAAAAAACAAAGCAACAGAGCCTAGGGCACTTCCACTTATGGTCCTATAGCTTAGGGAAATTAAAATCAAAAAGACACACCCACCCCAAAGTTTGGAAGGGCTCTGTTTACAAGAACCTCGTTTACAGTACAAGTTCAACATCGCAGAAAGTGAAAAATGGATAAAGAACTTTTGGTATTTACTTACAAAGCAATATCACTCAGCAATGAGATCTATGTCATCAGGCCCTTAGCAGCACAATGAGTGGATTCAGGTATGATGATTCTAACTGAAATAAGTCACACAGAAAAAGAAACATCATAAGATATCAGTAATACACGGAATGTAAACTTGGCTACACAGGAACTGAATTCCAAAACAGAACAAGGTCTCAAATTTAGAAAACCAACTTATGCTTGCTTAAGGGGAAAGGTGAGTTGGGGTGCTGCATAAAACCAGAGATTGAAATGAGCACAGATAAAGTTCCTTAAGCCAAATATGGAATAGACAAGAGCTACTCCTTGCTCAACGAAATGGACTCAACACCGCATATTAAACGCCTAAGAATGTACCTGACTAGTAAGTATCTTAAAACCTATGGATTGCTATGTCTCCGAAAGAGAATCAAGCATGTGTACAGGGGCATAAACGCAGCAGTGATAGGATTGGAGAGGTTCGGTGAGCAAATGAAGACCCTTTGATGTCATATTGCATGGTACCCATTCCACGGGTTTCAACTAGCCAGGTTTAAGGTATTCTTCCTTCAGCTAAAACATGCATGTGGAACCCAGAGTATGATCAACCATGTGATTGGGAGACGTGTTCAAATATGTCTCAGTTTTCGTACCCTGGTACTCGGGTGCAACATTCCAGACGCTTTACTAACACTCTCCCGACTTGGAGAGTCAGTCCCTTTAACCTCCTGTTTGGCCCAGTTTGCAATTTCTGCGGAAGATGAACAGGAATAGCGAGAACCAATGAGAGACTAGCTGGAGGTGTCTGGACGGGCAAATTTAACTCTCATTTCCCACCAGGAAGAGGAATTAACCAAAGGCTCAGCGTGCCGTGCTGGAACAAGATTAGGGCCTGAAGCCATCCTGCGGTGTTGCGGCCAGCTCAAAAGAAAGCGAGTTGAAGAAAGGAGCTCAGGGGCACTGTAATTCACAAACCTGCAGAGTTATAAATGACAGCTATCGTCCAAAAATATACTGAAGTAAGGCTGCCAAGAGGACTTGAAAGCGGGGCAGAATTGCAGGAAACCGATTTCAGGAGGTAGACTGGAATTGCATTGAAAGCATAGGAAAAGAGGCAGAACGTCCACAATGATGCACTTGGCCAAAAAGGGCGTATGCGTTTTTTCCTGAATATATTCAGGAAAAAACGCATACGCCCTTTTTGGCCAACCAAGCAAGCTTGCAAAGGAAATCTGCACTACAATGAAGTCTCACTTCCCCCCGGTCAAAAGGGCCATCTGAAAAAAGTGTAAAATCCAGCAAGGCAGGACAGGCCATGGAGAACTGGGAGCCTTGTTATGCTGCTGGGCGGGATGTAAATTGCCAACAGACACTCGGGAGAAGTGTATGGTGTTTCCTGAAACATCTAAAAAACAAAGCAACAGAGCCTAGGGCACTTCCACTTATGGTCCTATAGCTTAGGGAAATTAAAATCAAAAAGACACAGCCACCCCAAAGTTTGGGACGCCTCTGTTTACAAGAACCTCATTTACAGTACAAGTTCAACATCGCAGAAAGTGAAAAATGGATAAAGAAGTTGTGGTATTTACTTGCAAAGCAATATCACTCAGCAATGAAATCTATGTCATCAGGCCCTTAGCAGCACAATGAGTGGATTGAGGTATGATGATTCTAACTGAAATAAGTCACACAGAAAATGAAACATCATAAGGTATCAGTAATACACGGAATGTAAACTTGGCTACACAGGAACTGAATTACAGAACAGAACAGGGTCTCAAATTTAGAAACCCAACTTATGCTTGCTTAAGGGGAAAGGTGAGTGGGGGTGCTGCATAAAACCAGAGATTGAAATGAGCACAGATAAAGTTCCTTAAGCCAAATATGGAATAGACAAGAGCTACTCCTTGCTCAACGAAATGGACTCAACACCCCATATTAAACGCCTAAGAATGTACCTGACTAGTAAGTATCTTAAAACCTATGGATTGCTATGTCTCCAAAAGAGAATCAAGCGTGTGTACAGGGGCATAAACGCAGCAGTGATAGGATTGGAGAGGTTCGGTGAGCAAATGAAGACCCTTTGAAGTCAATTTGCATGGTACCCATTACACGGGTCTCAACTCTCCAGGTTTAAGGTATTCTTCCTTCAGCTAAAACATGCATGTGGAACCCAGAGTATGATCAACCGTGTGAACGGGAGACATGTTCAAATATGTCTCAGTTTTCCTCCCCTGGTACTCGGGTGCAACATTCCAGATTCTTTACTAACACTCTCCCGACTTGGAGAGTCAGCGCCTTTAACCTCCTGTTTGGCCCAGTTTGCAATTTCTGCGGAAGATGAACAGGAATAGGGAGAACCAATGAGAGACTAGCTGGAGTTGTCTGGACGGGCAAATTTAACTCTCATTTCCCACCAGGAAGAGGAAATAACCAAAGGCTCAGTGTGCCGTGCTGGAACCAGATTAGAGCCTGAAGCCATCCTGCGGTGTTGCGGCCAGCTCAAAAGAAAGCGAGTTGAAGAAAGGAGCTCAGGGGCACTGTAATTCACAAACCTGCAGAGTTATAAATGACAGCTATCGTCCAAAAATATACTGAAGTAAGGCTGCCAAGAGGACTTGAAAGCGGGGCAGAATTGCAGGAAACCGATTTCAGGAGGTAGACTGGAATTGCATTGAAAGCATAGGAAAAGAGGCAGAACGTCCACAATGATGCACTTGGCCAAAAAGGGCGTATGCGTTTTTTCCTGAATATATTCAGGAAAAAACGCATACGCCCTTTTTGGCCCACCAAGCAAGCTTGCAAAGGAAATCTGCACTACAATGAAGTCTCACTTCCCCCCGGTCAAAAGGGCCATCTGAAAAAAGTGTAAAATCCAGCAAGGCAGGACAGGCCATGGAGAACTGGGAGCCTTGTTATGCTGCTGGGCGGGATGTAAATTGCCAACAGACACTCGGGAGAAGTGTATGGTGTTTCCTGAAACATCTAAAAAACAAAGCAACAGAGCCTAGGGCACTTCCACTTATGGTCCTATAGCTTAGGGAAATTAAAATCAAAAAGACACACCCACCCCAAAGTTTGGAATGGCTCTGTTTACAAGAACCTCGTTTACAGTACAAGTTCAACATCGCAGAAAGTGAAAAATGGATAAAGAACTTTTGGTATTTACTTACAAAGCAATATCACTCAGCAATGAGATCTATGTCATCAGGCCCTTAGCAGCACAATGAGTGGATTCAGGTATGATGATTCTAACTGAAATAAGTCACACAGAAAAAGAAACATCATAAGATATCAGTAATACACGGAATGTAAACTTGGCTACACAGGAACTGAATTCCAAAACAGAACAGGGTCTCAAATTTAGAAAACCAACTTATGCTTGCTTAAGGGGAAAGGTGAGTTGGGGTGCTGCATAAAACCAGAGATTGAAATGAGCACAGATAAAGTTCCTTAAGCCAAATATGGAATAGACAAGAGCTACTCCTTGCTCAACGAAATGGACTCAACACCGCATATTAAACGCCTAAGAATGTACCTGACTAGTAAGTATCTTAAAACCTATGGATTGCTATGTCTCCGAAAGAGAATCAAGCATGTGTACAGGGGCATAAACGCAGCAGTGATAGTATTGGAGAGGTTTGGTGAGCAAACGAAGACCCTTTGAAGTCATATTGCATGGTACCCATTCCACGGGTTTCAGTTACCCAGGTTTAATGTATTCTTCCTTCAGCTAAAACATGCATGTGGAACCTAGAGTATTATCAACCATGTGATCGGGAGACATGTTCAAATATGTCTCAGTTTTCGTACCCTGGTCCTCGGGTGCAACATTCCAGACGCTTTACTAACACTCTCCCGACTTGGAGAGTCAGTCCCTTTAACCTCCTGTTTGGCCCAGTTTGCAATTTCTGCGGAAGATGAACAGGAATAGTGAGAACCAATGAGAGACTAGCTGGAGGTGTCTGGACGGGCAAATTTAACTCTCATTTCCCACCAGGAAGAGGAATTAACCAAAGGCTCAGCGTGCCGTGCCGGAACCAGATTAGGGCCTGAAGCCATCGTGCGGTGTTGCGGCCAGCTCACAAGAAAGCGAGTTGAAGAAAGGAGCTCAGGGGCACTGTAACTCACAAACCTGCAGAGTTATAAATGACAGCTGTCGTCGAAAAATATACTGAAGTAAGGCTGCCAAGAGGACTTGAAAGCGGGGCAGAATTGCAGGAAACCGATTTCAGGAGGTAGACTGGAATTGCATTGAAAGCATAGGAAAAGAGGCAGCGCGTCCACAATGATGCACTTGGCCAAAGAGGGCGTATGTGTTTTTTCCTGAATATATTCAGGAAAAAACGCATACACACTTTTTGGCCAACCAAGCAAGCTTGCAAAGGAAATCTGCACTACAATGAAGTCTCACTTCCCCCCGGTCAAAAGGGCCATCTGAAAAAAGTGTAAAATCCAGAAAGGCAGGACAGGCCATGGAGAACTGGGAGCCTTGTTATGCTGATGGGCGGGATGTAAATTGCCAACAGACACTCGGGAGAAGTGTATGGTGTTTCCTGAAACATCTAAAAAACAAAGCAACAGAGCCTAGGGCACTTCCACTTATGGTCCTATAGCTTAGGGAAATTAAAATCAAAAAGACACAGCCACCTCAAAGTTTGGGACGCCTCTGTTTACAAGAACCTCGTTTACAGTACATGTTCAACGTCGCAGAAAGTGAAAAATGGATAAAGAAGTTGTGGTATTTACTTACAAAGCAATATCACTCAGCAATGAAATCTATGTCATCAGGCCCATAGCAGCATAATGAGTGGATTCAGGTACGATGATTCTAACTGAAATAAGTCACACAGAAAAAGAAACATCATAAGATATCACTAATACACGGAATGTAAACTTGGCTACACAGGAACTGAATTCCAAAACAGAAGAGGGTCTCAAATTTAGAAAACCAACTTATCCTTGCTTAAGGGGAAAGGTGAGTTGGGGTGCTGCATAAACCAGAGATTGAAATGAGCACAGATAAAGTTCCTTAAGCCAAATATAGAATAGACAAGATCTACTCCTTGCTCAACGAAATGGACTCAACACCGCATATTAAACGCCTAAGAATGTACCTGACTAGTAAGTATCTTAAAATCTATGGATTGCTATGTCTCTGAAAGAGAATCAAGCATGTGTAAAGGGGCATAAACGCAGCAGTGATAGGATTGGAGAGGTTCGGTGAGCAAATGAAGACCCTTTGAAGTCATATTGCATGGTACCCATTCCACGGGTTTCAACTACCCAGGTTTAAGGTATTCTTCCTTCAGCTAAAACATGCATGTGGAACCTAGAGTATGATCAACCATGTGATCGGGAGACGTGTTCAAATATGTCTAAGTTTTCATACCCTGGTACTCGGGTGCAACATTCCAGACGCTTTACTAACACTCTCCCCACTTGGAGAGTCAGCGCCTTTAACCTCCTGTTTGGCCCAGTTTGCAATTTCTGCGGAAGATGAACAGGAATAGGGAGAACCAATGAGAGACTAGCTGGAGGTGTCTGGATGGGCAAATTTAACTCTCATTTCCCACCAGGAAGAGGAATTAACCAAAGGCTCAGCGTGCCGTGCCGGAACCAGATTAGGGCCTGAAGCCATCCTGCGGTGTTGCGGCTACGTCACAAGAAAGCGAGTTGAAGAAAGGAGCTCAGGGGCACTGTAATTCACAAACCTGCAGAGTTATAAATGACAGGTATCATCCAAAAATATACTGAAGTAAGGCTGCCAAGAGGACTTGAAAGCAGGGCAGAATTGCAGGAAACCGATTTCAGGAGGTAGACTGGAATTGCATTGAAAGCATAGGAAAAGAGGCAGAACGTCCACAATGATGCACTTGGACAAAAAGGGCGTATGCGTTTTTTCCTGAATATACTCAGGAAAAACGCATACGCACTTTTTGGCCAACCAAGCAAGCTTGTAAAGGAAATCTGCACTACAATGAAGTCTCACTTCCCCCCAGTCAAAAGGGCCATCTGAAAAAAGTGTAAAATCCAGAAAGGCAGGACAGGCCATGGAGAACTGGGAGCCTTGTTATGCTGATGGGCGGGATGTAAATTGCCAACAGACAATAGGGAGAAGTGTATGGTGTTTCCTGAAACATCTAAAAAACAAAGCAACAGAGCCTAGGGCACTTCCACTTATGGTCCTATAGCTTAGGGAAATTAAAATCAAAAAGACACAGCCACCCCAAAGTTTGGGACGCCTCTGTTTACAAGAACCTCGTTTACCGTAAAAGTTCAATATCACAGAAAGTGAAAAATGGATAAAGAACTTGTGGTACTTACGTACAATGCAGTATCACTCAGCAATGAAATCTATGTCATCAGGCCCGTAGCAGCACAATGAGTGGATTCAGGTACGATGATTCTAACTGAAATAAGTCACACAGAAAAAGAAACATCATAAGATATCACTAATACACGGAATGTAAACTTGGCTACACAGGAACTGAATTCCAAAACAGAACAGGGTCTCAAATTTAGAAAACCACCTTATGCTTGCTTAAGGGGAAAGGTGAGTTGGGGTGCTGCATAAAACCAGAGATTGAAATGAGCACAGATAAAGTTCCTTAAGCCAAATATGGGATAGACAAGAGCTACACCTTGCTCAACGAAATGGACTCAACACCGCATATTAAACGCCTAAGAATGTACCTGACTAGTAAGTATCTTAAAACCTATGGATTGCTATGTCTCCGAAAGAGAATCAAGCATGTGTACAGGGGCATAAACGCAGCAGTGATAGGATTGGAGAGGTTCGGTGAGCAAATGAAGACCCTTTGAAGTCATATTGCATGGTACCCATTCCACGGGTTTCAACTACCCAGGTATAAGGTATTCTTCCTTCAGCTAAAACATGCATGTGGAACCCAGAGTATGAACAACCGTGTGAACGGGAGACGTGTTCAAATATGTCTCAGTTTTCCTCCCCTGGTACTCGGGTGCAACATTCCAGACGCTTTACTAACACTCTCCCCACTTGGAGAGTCAGCGCCTTTAACCTCCTGTTTGGCCCAGTTTGCAATTTCTGCGGAAGATGAACAGGAATAGGGAGAACCAATGAGAGACTAGCTGGAGGTGTCTGGACGGGCAAATTTAACTCTCATTTCCCATCTGGAAGAGGAAATAACCAAAGGCTCAGCGTGCCGTGCTGGAACCAGATTAGGGCCTGAAGCCATCCTGCGGTGTTGCGGCCAGCTCAAAAGAAAGTGAGTTGAAGAAAGGAGCTCAGGGGCACTGTAATTCACAAACCTGCAGAGTTATAAATGACAGCTATCGTCGAAAAATAGACTGAAGTAAGGCTGCCAAGAGGACTTGAAAGCGGGGCAGAATTGCAGGAAACCGATTTCAGGAGGTAGACTGGAATTGCATTGAAAGCATAGGAAAAGAGGCAGAACGTCCACAATGATGCACTTGGCCAAAAAGGGCGTATGCGTTTTTTCCTGAATATATTCAGGAAAAAACGCATACGCCCTTTTTGGCCAACCAAGCAAGCTTGCAAAGGAAATCTGCACTACAATGAAGTCTCACTTCCCCCCGGTCAAAAGGGCCATCTGAAAAAAGTGTAAAATCCAGAAAGGCAGGACAGGCCATGGAGAACTGGGAGCCTTGTTATGCTGATGGGCGGGATGTAAATTGCCAACAGACACTCGGGAGAAGTGTATGGTGTTTCCTGAAACATCTAAAAAACAAAGCAACAGAGCCTAGGGCACTTCCACTTATGGTCCTATAGCTTAGGGAAATTAAAATAAAAAAGACACAGCCACCCCAAAGTTTGGGACGCCTCTGTTTACAAGAACCTCGTTTACCGTACAAGTTCAATATCACAGAAAGTGAAAAATTGATAAAGAACTTGTGGTACTTACGTACAATGCAGTATCACTCAGCAATGAAATCTATGTCATCAGGCCCGTAGCAGCATAATGAGTGGATTCAGGTACGATGATTCTAACTGAAATAAGTCACACAGAAAAAGAAACATCATAAGATATCACTAATACACGGAATGTAAACTTGGCTACACAGGAACTGAATTCCAAAACAGAACAGGGTCTCAAATTTAGAAAACCAACTTATGCTTGCTTAAGGGGAAAGGTGAGTTGGGGTGCTGCATAAAACCAGAGATTGAAATGAGCACAGATAAAGTTCCTTAAGCCAAATATGGAATAGACAAGAGCTACTCCTTGCTCAACGAAATGGACTCAACACCCCATATTAAACGCCTAAGAATGTACCTGACTAGTAAGTATCTTAAAACCTATGGATTGCTATGTCTCAAAAAGAGAATCAAGCATGTGTACAGGGGCATAAATGCAGCAGTGATAGGATTGGAGAGGTTCGGTGAGCAAATGAAGACCCTTTGAAGTCATATTGCATGGTACCCATTCCACGGGTCTCAACTCTCCAGGTTTAAGGTATTCTTCCTTCAGCTAAAACATGCATGTGGAACCCAGAGTATGATCAACCGTGCGAACGGGAGACGTGTTCAAATATGTCTCAGTTTTCCTCCCCTGGTACTCGGGTGCAACATTCCAGACGCTTTACTAACACTCTCCCCACTTGGAGAGTCAGCGCCTTTAACCTCCTGTTTGGCCCAGTTTGCAATTTCTGCGGAAGATGAACAGGAATAGGGAGAACCAATGAGAGACTAGCTGGAGGTGTCTGGATGGGCAAATTTAACTCTCATTTCCCATCTGGAAGAGGAAATAACCAAAGGCTCAGCGTGCCGTGCCGGAACCAGATTAGGGCCTGAAGCCATCCTGCGGTGTTGCGGCCAGCTCAAAAGAAAGTGAGTTGAAGAAAGGAGCTCAGGGGCACTGTAATTCACAAACCTGCAGAGTTATAAATGACAGCTATCGTCGAAAAATATACTGAAGTAAGGCTGCCAAGAGGACTTGAAAGCGGGGCAGAATTGCAGGAAACCGATTTCAGGAGGTAGACTGGAATTGCATTGAAAGCATAGGAAAAGAGGCAGAACGTCCACAATGATGCACTTGGCCAAAAAGGGCGTATGCGTTTTTTCCTGAATATATTCAGGAAAAAACGCATACGCCCTTTTTGGCCAACCAAGCAAGCTTGCAAAGGAAATCTGCACTACAATGAAGTCTCACTTCCCCCCGGTCAAAAGGGCCATCTGAAAAAAGTGTAAAATCCAGAAAGGCAGCACAGGCCATGGAGAACTGGGAGCCTTGTTATGCTGATGGGCGGGATGTAAATTGCCAACAGACAATAGGGAGAAGTGTATGGTGTTTCCTGAAACATCTAAAAAACAAAGCAACAGAGCCTAGGGCACTTCCACTTATGGTCCTATAGCTTAGGGAAATTAAAATCAAAAAGACACAGCCACCCCAAAATTTGGGACGCCTCTGTTTACAAGAACCTCGTTTACAGTACAAGTTCAACATCGCAGAAAGTGAAAAATGGATAAAAAGCTGTGGTATTTACTTACAAAGCAATATCACTCAGCAATGAAATCTATGTCATCAGGCCCTTAGCAGCACAATGAGTGGATTCAGGTACGATGATTCTAACTGAAATAATTCACACAGAAAAAGAAACATCATAAGATATCAGTAATACACGGAATGTAAACTTGGCTACACAGGAACTGAATTACAGAACAGAACAGGGTCTCAAATTTAGAAAACCAACTTATGCTTGCTTAAGGGTAAAGGTGAGTTGGGGTGCTGCATAAAACCAGAGATTGAAATGAGCACAGATGAAGTTCCTTAAGCCAAATATGGAATAGACAAGAGCTACTCCTTGCTCAACGAAATGGACTCAACACCCCATATTAAACGCCTAAGAATGTACCTGACTAGTAAGTATCTTAAAACCTATGGATTGCTATGTCTCCAAAAGAGAATCAAGCATGTGTACAGGGGAATAAATGCAGCAGTGATAGGATTGGAGAGGTTCGGTGAGCAAATGAAGACCCTTTGAAGTCATATTGCATGGTACCCATTCCACGGGTCTCAACTCTCCAGGTTTAAGGTATTTTTCCTTCAGCTAAAACATGCATGTGGAACCCAGAGTATGATCAACCATGTGATCGGGAGACGTGTTCAAATATGTCTAAGTTTTCGTACCCTGGTACTCGGGTGCAACATTCCAGACACTTTACTAACACTCTCCCGACTTGGAGAGTCAGTCCCTTTAACCTCCTGTTTGGCCAAGTTTGCAATTTCTGCAGAAGATGAACAGGAATAGCGAGAACCAATGAGAGACTAGCTGGAGGTGTCTGGATGGGCAAATTTAACTCTCATTTCCCACCAGGAAGAGGAAATAACCAAAGGCTCAGCGTGCCGTGCCGGAACCAGATTAGGGCCTGAAGCCATCCTGCGGTGTTGCGGCCAGGTCACAAGAAAGCGAGTTGAAGAAAGGAGCTCAGGAGCACTGTAATTCACAAACCTGCAGAGTTATAAATGACAGCTATCGTCCAAAAATATACTGAAGTAAGGCTGCCAAGAGGACTTGAAAGCGGGGCAGAATTGCAGGAAACCGATTTCAGGAGGTAGACTGGAATTGCACTGAAAGCATAGGAAAAGAGGCAGAACGTCCACAATGATGCACTTGGCCAAAAAGGGCGTATGCGTTTTTTCCTGAATATATTCAGGAAAAAACGCATATGCCCTTTTTGGCCAACCAAGCAAGCTTGCAAAGGAAATCTGCACTACAATGAAGTCTCACTTCCCCCCGGTCAAAAGGGCCATCTGAAAAAAGTGTAAAATCCAGAAAGGCAGGACAGGCCATGGAGAACTGGGAGCCATGTTATGCTGATGGGCGGGATGTAAATTGCCAACAGACACTCGGGAGAAGTGTATGGTGTTTCCTGAAACATCTAAAAAACAAAGCAACAGAGCCTAGGGCACTTCCACTTATGGTCCTATAGCTTAGGGAAATTAAAATCAAAAAGACACAGCCACCCCAAAGTTTGGGACGCCTCTGTTTACAAGAACCTCGTTTACTGTACAAGTTCAATATCACAGAAAGTGAAAAATGGATAAAGAACTTGTGGTACTTACGTACAATGCAGTATCACTCAGCAATGTAATCTATGTCATCAGGCCCGTAGCAGCATAATGAGTGGATTCAGGTACGATGATTCTAACTGAAATAAGTCACACAGAAAAAGAAACATCATAAGATATCACTAATACACAGAATGTAAACTTGGCTACACAGGAACTGAATTCCAAAACAGAACAGGGTCTCAAATTTAGAAAACCAACTTATGCTTGCTTAAGGGGAAAGGTGAGTTGGGGTGCTGCATAAAACCAGAGATTGAAATGAGCACAGATAAAGTTCCTTAAGCCAAATATGGAATAGACCAGAGCTACTCCTTGCTCAACGAAATGGACTCAACACCCCACATTAAACGCCTAAGAATGTACCTGACTAGTAAGTATCTTAAAACCTATGGATTGCTATGTCTCCAAAGGAGAATCAAGCATGTGTACAGGGGCATAAATGCAGCAGTGATAGGATTGGAGAGGTTCGGTGAGCAAATGAAGACCCTTTGAAGTCATATTGCATGGTACCCATTCCACGGGTCTCAACTCTCCAGGTTTAAGGTATTCTTCCTTCAGCTAAAACATGCATGTGGAACCCAGAGTATGAACAACCGTGTGAACGGGAGACGTGTTCAAATATGTCTCAGTTTTCCTCCCCTGGTACTCGGGTGCAACATTCCAGACGCTTTACTAACACTCTCCCCACTTGGAGAGTCAGCGCCTTTAACCTCCTGTTTGGCCCAGTTTGCAATTTCTGCGGAAGATGAACAGGAATAGGGAGAACCAATGAGAGACTAGCTGGAGGTGTCTGGACGGGCAAATTTAACTCTCATTTCCCATCTGGAAGAGGAAATAACCAAAGGCTCAGCGTGCCGTGCCGGAACCAGATTAGGGCCTGAAGCCATCCTGCGGTGTTGCGGCCAGCTCAAAAGAAAGTGAGTTGAAGAAAGGAGCTCAGGGGCACTGTAATTCACAAACCTGCAGAGTTATAAATGACAGCTATCGTCCAAAAATAGACTGAAGTAAGGCTGCCAAGAGGACTTGAAAGCGGGGCAGAATTGCAGGAAACCGATTTCAGGAGGTAGACTGGAATTGCATTGAAAGCATAGGAAAAGAGGCAGAACGTCCACAATGATGCACTTGGCCAAAAAGGGCGTATGCGTTTTTTCCTGAATATATTCAGGAAAAAACGCATACGCCCTTTTTGGCCAACCAAGCAAGCTTGCAAAGGAAATCTGCACTACAATGAAGTCTCACTTCCCCCCGGTCAAAAGGGCCATCTGAAAAAAGTGTAAAATCCAGAAAGGCAGGACAGGCCATGGAGAACTGGGAGCCTTGTTATGCTGATGGGCGGGATGTAAATTGCCAACAGACACTCGGGAGAAGTGTATGGTGTTTCCTGAAACATCTAAAAAACAAAGCAACAGAGCCTAGGGCACTTCCACTTATGGTCCTATAGCTTAGGGAAATTAAAATCAAAAAGACACAGCCACCCCAAAGTTTGGGACGCCTCTGTTTACAAGAACCTCGTTTACCGTACAAGTTCAATATCACAGAAAGTGAAAAATTGATAAAGAACTTGTGGTACTTACGTACAATGCAGTATCACTCAGCAATGAAATCTATGTCATCAGGCCCGTAGCAGCATAATGAGTGGATTCAGGTACGATGATTCTAACTGAAATAAGTCACACAGAAAAAGAAACATCATAAGATATCACTAATACACGGAATGTAAACTTGGCTACACAGGAACTGAATTCCAAAACAGAACAGGGTCTCAAATTTAGAAAACCAACTTATGCTTGCTTAAGGGGAAAGGTGAGTTGGGGTGCTGCATAAAACCAGAGATTGAAATGAGCACAGATAAAGTTCCTTAAGCCAAATATGGAATAGACAAGAGCTACTCCTTGCTCAACGAAATGGACTCAACACCCCATATTAAACGCCTAAGAATGTACCTGACTAGTAAGTATCTTAAAACCTATGGATTGCTATGTCTCAAAAAGAGAATCAAGCATGTGTACAGGGGCATAAATGCAGCAGTGATAGGATTGGAGAGGTTCGGTGAGCAAATGAAGACCCTTTGAAGTCATATTGCATGGTACCCATTCCACGGGTCTCAACTCTCCAGGTTTAAGGTATTCTTCCTTCAGCTAAAACATGCATGTGGAACCCAGAGTATGATCAACCGTGTGAACGGGAGACGTGTTCAAATATGTCTCAGTTTTCCTCCCCTGGTACTCGGGTGCAACATTCCAGACGCTTTACTAACACTCTCCCCACTTGGAGAGTCAGCGCCTTTAACCTCCTGTTTGGCCCAGTTTGCAATTTCTGCGGAAGATGAACAGGAATAGGGAGAACCAATGAGAGACTAGCTGGAGGTGTCTGGATGGGCAAATTTAACTCTCATTTCCCATCTGGAAGAGGAAATAACCAAAGGCTCAGCGTGCCGTGCCGGAACCAGATTAGGGCCTGAAGCCATCCTGCGGTGTTGCGGCCAGCTCAAAAGAAAGTGAGTTGAAGAAAGGAGCTCAGGGGCACTGTAATTCACAAACCTGCAGAGTTATAAATGACAGCTATCGTCGAAAAATAGACTGAAGTAAGGCTGCCAAGAGGACTTGAAAGCGGGGCAGAATTGCAGGAAACCGATTTCAGGAGGTAGACTGGAATTGCATTGAAAGCATAGGAAAAGAGGCAGAACGTCCACAATGATGCACTTGGCCAAAAAGGGCGTATGCGTTTTTTCCTGAATATATTCAGGAAAAAACGCATACGCCCTTTTTGGCCAACCAAGCAAGCTTGCAAAGGAAATCTGCACTACAATGAAGTCTCACTTCCCCCCGGTCAAAAGGGCCATCTGAAAAAAGTGTAAAATCCAGAAAGGCAGGACAGGCCATGGAGAACTGGGAGCCTTGTTATGCTGATGGGCGGGATGTAAATTGCGAACAGACACTCGGGAGAAGTGTATGGTGTTTCCTGAAACATCTAAAAAACAAAGCAACAGAGCCTAGGGCACTTCCACTTATGGTCCTATAGCTTAGGGAAATTAAAATCAAAAAGACACAGCCACCCCAAAGTTTGGGACGCCTCTGTTTACAAGAACCTCGTTTACAGTACAAGTTCAACATCGCAGAAAGTGAAAAATGGATAAAGAAGTTGTGGTATTTACTTGCAAAACAATATCACTCAGCAATGAAATCTATGTCATCAGGCCCGTAGCAGCACAATGAGTGGATTCAGGTACGATGATTCTAACTGAAATAATTCACACAGAAAAAGAAACATCATAAGATATCAGTAATACACGGAATGTAAACTTGGCTACACAGGAACTGAATTACAGAACAGAACAGGGTCTCAAATTTAGAAAACCAACTTATGCTTGCTTAAGGGTAAAGGTGAGTTGGGGTGCTGCATAAAACCAGAGATTGAAATGAGCACAGATGAAGTTCCTTAAGCCAAATATGGAATAGACAAGAGCTACTCCTTGCTCAACGAAATGGACTCAACACCCCATATTAAACGCCTAAGAATGTACCTGACTAGTAAGTATCTTAAAACCTATGGATTGCTATGTCTCCAAAAGAGAATCAAGCATGTGTACAGGGGAATAAATGCAGCAGTGATAGGATTGGAGAGGTTCGGTGAGCAAATGAAGACCCTTTGAAGTCATATTGTATGGTACCCATTCCACGGGTCTCAACTCTCCAGGTTTAAGGTATTTTTCCTTCAGCTAAAACATGCATGTGGAACCCAGAGTATGATCAACCATGTGATCGGGAGACGTGTTCAAATATGTCTAAGTTTTCGTACCCTGGTACTCGGGTGCAACATTCCAGACACTTTACTAACACTCTCCCGACTTGGAGAGTCAGTCCCTTTAACCTCCTGTTTGGCCAAGTTTGCAATTTCTGCAGAAGATGAACAGGAATAGCGAGAACCAATGAGAGACTACCTGGAGGTGTCTGGATGGGCAAATTTAACTCTCATTTCCCACCAGGAAGAGGAATTAACCAAAGGCTCAGCGTGCCGTGCCGGAACCAGATTAGGGCCTGAAGCCATCCTGCGGTGTTGCGGCCAGGTCACAAGAAAGCGAGTTGAAGAAAGGAGCTCAGGAGCACTGTAATTCACAAACCTGCAGAGTTATAAATGACAGCTATCGTCCAAAAATATACTGAAGTAAGGCTGCCAAGAGGACTTGAAAGCGGGGCAGAATTGCAGGAAACCGATTTCAGGAGGTAGACTGGAATTGCACTGAAAGCATAGGAAAAGAGGCAGAACGTCCACAATGATGCACTTGGCCAAAAAGGGCGTATGCGTTTTTTCCTGAATATATTCAGGAAAAAACGCATACGCCCTTTTTGGCCAACCAAGCAAGCTTGCAAAGGAAATCTGCACTACAATGAAGTCTCACTTCCCCCCGGTCAAAAGGGCCATCTGAAAAAAGTGTAAAATCCAGAAAGGCAGGACAGGCCATGGAGAACTGGGAGCCATGTTATGCTGATGGGCGGGATGTAAATTGCCAACAGACACTCGGGAGAAGTGTATGGTGTTTCCTGAAACATCTAAAAAACAAAGCAACAGAGCCTAGGGCACTTCCACTTATGGTCCTATAGCTTAGGGAAATTAAAATCAAAAAGACACAGCCACCCCAAAGTTTGGGACGCCTCTGTTTACAAGAACCTCGTTTACCGTACAAGTTCAATATCACAGAAAGTGAAAAATGGATAAAGAACTTGTGGTACTTACGTACAATGCAGTATCACTCAGCAATGTAATCTATGTCATCAGGCCCGTAGCAGCATAATGAGTGGATTCAGGTACGATGATTCTAACTGAAATAAGTCACACAGAAAAAGAAACATCATAAGATATCACTAATACACAGAATGTAAACTTGGCTACACAGGAAGTGAATTCCAAAACAGAACAGGGTCTCAAATTTAGAAAACCAACTTATGCTTGCTTAAGGGGAAAGGTGAGTTGGGGTGCTGCATAAAACCAGAGATTGAAATGAGCACAGATAAAGTTCCTTAAGCCAAATATGGAATAGACAAGAGCTACTCCTTGCTCAACGAAATGGACTCAACACCCCATATTAAACGCCTAAGAATGTACCTGACTAGTAAGTATCTTAAAACCTATGGATTGCTATGTCTCAAAAAGAGAATCAAGCATGTGTACAGGGGCATAAATGCAGCAGTGATAGGATTGGAGAGGTTCGGTGAGCAAATGAAGACCCTTTGAAGTCATATTGCATGGTACCCATTCCACGGGTCTCAACTCTCCAGGTTTAAGGTATTCTTCCTTCAGCTAAAACATGCATGTGGAACCCAGAGTATGATCAACCGTGTGAACGGGAGACGTGTTCAAATATGTCTCAGTTTTACTCCCCTGGTACTCGGGTGCAACATTCCAGACGCTTTACTAACACTCTCCCCACTTGGAGAGTCAGCGCCTTTAACCTCCTGTTTGGCCCAGTTTGCAATTTCTGCGGAAGATGAACAGGAATAGGGAGAACCAATGAGAGACTAGCTGGAGGTGTCTGGATGGGCAAATTTAACTCTCATTTCCCATCTGGAAGAGGAAATAACCAAAGGCTCAGCGTGCCGTGCCGGAACCAGATTAGGGCCTGAAGCCATCCTGCGGTGTTGCGGCCAGCTCAAAAGAAAGTGAGTTGAAGAAAGGAGCTCAGGGGCACTGTAATTCACAAACCTGCAGAGTTATAAATGACAGCTATCGTCGAAAAATAGACTGAAGTAAGGCTGCCAAGAGGACTTGAAAGCGGGGCAGAATTGCAGGAAACCGATTTCAGGAGGTAGACTGGAATTGCATTGAAAGCATAGGAAAAGAGGCAGAACGTCCACAATGATGCACTTGGCCAAAAAGGGCGTATGCGTTTTTTCCTGAATATATTCAGGAAAAAACGCATACGCCCTTTTTGGCCAACCAAGCAAGCTTGCAAAGGAAATCTGCACTACAATGAAGTCTCACTTCCCCCCGGTCAAAAGGGCCATCTGAAAAAAGTGTAAAATCCAGAAAGGCAGCACAGGCCATGGAGAACTGGGAGCCTTGTTATGCTGATGGGCGGGATGTAAATTGCCAACAGACACTCGGGAGAAGTGTATGGTGTTTCCTGAAACATCTAAAAAACAAAGCAACAGAGCCTAGGGCACTTCCACTTATGGTCCTATAGCTTAGGGAAATTAAAATAAAAAAGACACAGCCACCCCAAAGTTTGGGACGCCTCTGTTTACAAGAACCTCGTTTACCGTACAAGTTCAATATCACAGAAAGTGAAAAATGGATAAAGAACTTGTGGTACTTACGTACAATGCAGTATCACTCAGCAATGAAATCTATGTCATCAGGCCCGTAGCAGCATAATGAGTGGATTCAGGTACGATGATTCTAACTGAAATAAGTCACACAGAAAAAGAAACATCATAAGATATCACTAATACACGGAATGTAAACTTTGCTACACAGGAACTGAATTCCAAAACAGAACAGGGTCTCAAATTTAGAAAACCAACTTATGCTTGCTTAAGGGGAAAGGTGAGTTGGGGTGCTGCATAAAACCAGAGATTGAAATGAGCACAGATAAAGTTCCTTAAGCCAAATATGGAATAGACAAGAGCTACTCCTTGCTCAACGAAATGGACTCAACACCCCATATTAAACGCCTAAGAATGTACCTGACTAGTAAGTATCTTAAAACCTATGGATTGCTATGTCTCCAAAAGAGAATCAAGCATGTGTACAGGGGCATAAATGCAGCAGTGATAGGATTGGAGAGGTTCGGTGAGCAAATGAAGACCCTTTGAAGTCATATTGCATGGTACCCATTCCACGGGTCTCAACTCTCCAGGTTTAAGGTATTCTTCCTTCAGCTAAAACATGCATGTGGAACCCAGAGTATGATCAACCGTGTGAACGGGAGATGTGTTCAAATATGTCTCAGTTTTCCTCCCCTGGTACTCGGGTGCAACATTCCAGACGCTTTACTAACACTCTCCCCACTTGGAGAGTCAGCGCCTTTAACCTCCTGTTTGGCCCAGTTTGCAATTTCTGCGGAAGATGAACAGGAATAGGGAGAACCAATGAGAGACTAGCTGGAGGTGTCTGGACGGGCAAATTTAACTCTCATTTCCTATCTGGAAGAGGAAATAACCAAAGGCTCAGCGTGCCGTGCCGGAACCAGATTAGGGCCTGAAGCCATCCTGCGGTGTTGCGGCCAGCTCAAAAGAAAGTGAGTTGAAGAAAGGAGCTCAGGGGCACTGTAATTCACAAACCTGCAGAGTTATAAATGACAGCTATCGTCCAAAAATATACTGAAGTAAGGCTGCCAAGAGGACTTGAAAGCGGGGCAGAATTGCAGGAAACCGATTTCAGGAGGTAGACTGGAATTGCATTGAAAGCATAGGAAAAGAGGCAGAACGTCCACAATGATGCACTTGGCCAAAAAGGGCGTATGCGTTTTTTCCTGAATATATTCAGGAAAAAACGCATACGCCCTTTTTGGCCAACCAAGCAAGCTTGCAAAGGAAATCTGCACTACAATGAAGTCTCACTTCCCCCCGGTCAAAAGGGCCATCTGAAAAAAGTGTAAAATCCAGAAAGGCAGCACAGGCCATGGAGAACTGGGAGCCTTGTTATGCTGATGGGCGGGATGTAAATTGCCAACAGACAATAGGGAGAAGTGTATGGTGTTTCCTGAAACATCTAAAAAACAAAGCAACAGAGCCTAGGGCACTTCCACTTATGGTCCTATAGCTTAGGGAAATTAAAATCAAAAAGACACAGCCACCCCAAAATTTGGGACGCCTCTGTTTACAAGAACCTCGTTTACAGTACAAGTTCAACATCGCAGAAAGTGAAAAATGGATAAAAAGCTGTGGTATTTACTTACAAAGCAATATCACTCAGCAATGAAATCTATGTCATCAGGCCCTTAGCAGCACAATGAGTGGATTCAGGTACGATGATTCTAACTGAAATAATTCACACAGAAAAAGAAACATCATAAGATATCAGTAATACACGGAATGTAAACTTGGCTACACAGGAACTGAATTACAGAACAGAACAGGGTCTCAAATTTAGAAAACCAACTTATGCTTGCTTAAGGGTAAAGGTGAGTTGGGGTGCTGCATAAAACCAGAGATTGAAATGAGCACAGATGAAGTTCCTTAAGCCAAATATGGAATAGACAAGAGCTACTCCTTGCTCAACGAAATGGACTCAACACCCCATATTAAACGCCTAAGAATGTACCTGACTAGTAAGTATCTTAAAACCTATGGATTGCTATGTCTCCAAAAGAGAATCAAGCATGTGTACAGGGGAATAAATGCAGCAGTGATAGGATTGGAGAGGTTCGGTGAGCAAATGAAGACCCTTTGAAGTCATATTGCATGGTACCCATTCCACGGGTCTCAACTCTCCAGGTTTAAGGTATTTTTCCTTCAGCTAAAACATGCATGTGGAACCCAGAGTATGATCAACCATGTGATCGGGAGACGTGTTCAAATATGTCTAAGTTTTCGTACCCTGGTACTCGGGTGCAACATTCCAGACACTTTACTAACACTCTCCCGACTTGGAGAGTCAGTCCCTTTAACCTCCTGTTTGGCCAAGTTTGCAATTTCTGCAGAAGATGAACAGGAATAGCGAGAACCAATGAGAGACTACCTGGAGGTGTCTGGATGGGCAAATTTAACTCTCATTTCCCACCAGGAAGAGGAATTAACCAAAGGCTCAGCGTGCCGTGCCGGAACCAGATTAGGGCCTGAAGCCATCCTGCGGTGTTGCGGCCAGGTCACAAGAAAGCGAGTTGAAGAAAGGAGCTCAGGAGCACTGTAATTCACAAACCTGCAGAGTTATAAATGACAGCTATCGTCCAAAAATATACTGAAGTAAGGCTGCCAAGAGGACTTGAAAGCGGGGCAGAATTGCAGGAAACCGATTTCAGGAGGTAGACTGGAATTGCACTGAAAGCATAGGAAAAGAGGCAGAACGTCCACAATGATGCACTTGGCCAAAAAGGGCGTATGCGTTTTTTCCTGAATATATTCAGGAAAAAACGCATACGCCCTTTTTGGCCAACCAAGCAAGCTTGCAAAGGAAATCTGCACTACAATGAAGTCTCACTTCCCCCCGGTCAAAAGGGCCATCTGAAAAAAGTGTAAAATCCAGAAAGGCAGGACAGGCCATGGAGAACTGGGAGCCATGTTATGCTGATGGGCGGGATGTAAATTGCCAACAGACACTCGGGAGAAGTGTATGGTGTTTCCTGAAACATCTAAAAAACAAAGCAACAGAGCCTAGGGCACTTCCACTTATGGTCCTATAGCTTAGGGAAATTAAAATCAAAAAGACACAGCCACCCCAAAGTTTGGGACGCCTCTGTTTACAAGAACCTCGTTTACCGTACAAGTTCAATATCACAGAAAGTGAAAAATGGATAAAGAACTTGTGGTACTTACGTACAATGCAGTATCACTCAGCAATGTAATCTATGTCATCAGGCCCGTAGCAGCATAATGAGTGGATTCAGGTACGATGATTCTAACTGAAATAAGTCACACAGAAAAAGAAACATCATAAGATATCACTAATACACAGAATGTAAACTTGGCTACACAGGAACTGAATTCCAAAACAGAACAGGGTCTCAAATTTAGAAAACCAACTTATGCTTGCTTAAGGGGAAAGGTGAGTTGGGGTGCTGCATAAAACCAGAGATTGAAATGAGCACAGATAAAGTTCCTTAAGCCAAATATGGAATAGACCAGAGCTACTCCTTGCTCAACGAAATGGACTCAACACCCCACATTAAACGCCTAAGAATGTACCTGACTAGTAAGTATCTTAAAACCTATGGATTGCTATGTCTCCAAAGGAGAATCAAGCATGTGTACAGGGGCATAAATGCAGCAGTGATAGGATTGGAGAGGTTCGGTGAGCAAATGAAGACCCTTTGAAGTCATATTGCATGGTACCCATTCCACGGGTCTCAACTCTCCAGGTTTAAGGTATTCTTCCTTCAGCTAAAACATGCATGTGGAACCCAGAGTATGAACAACCGTGTGAACGGGAGACGTGTTCAAATATGTCTCAGTTTTCCACCCCTGGTACTCGGGTGCAACATTCCAGACGCTTTACTAACACTCTCCCCACTTGGAGAGTCAGCGCCTTTAACCTCCTGTTTGGCCCAGTTTGCAATTTCTGCGGAAGATGAACAGGAATAGGGAGAACCAATGAGAGACTAGCTGGAGGTGTCTGGATGGGCAAATTTAACTCTCATTTCCCATCTGGAAGAGGAAATAACCAAAGGCTCAGCGTGCCGTGCCGGAACCAGATTAGGGCCTGAAGCCATCCTGCGGTGTTGCGGCCAGCTCAAAAGAAAGTGAGTTGAAGAAAGGAGCTCAGGGGCACTGTAATTCACAAACCTGCAGAGTTATAAATGACAGCTATCGTCCAAAAATAGACTGAAGTAAGGCTGCCAAGAGGACTTGAAAGCGGGGCAGAATTGCAGGAAACCGATTTCAGGAGGTAGACTGGAATTGCATTGAAAGCATAGGAAAAGAGGCAGAACGTCCACAATGATGCACTTGGCCAAAAAGGGCGTATGCGTTTTTTCCTGAATATATTCAGGAAAAAACGCATACGCCCTTTTTGGCCAACCAAGCAAGCTTGCAAAGGAAATCTGCACTACAATGAAGTCTCACTTCCCCCCGGTCAAAAGGGCCATCTGAAAAAAGTGTAAAATCCAGAAAGGCAGGACAGGCCATGGAGAACTGGGAGCCTTGTTATGCTGCTGGGCGGGATGTAAATTGCCAACAGACACTCGGGAGAAGTGTATGGTGTTTCCTGAAACATCTAAAAAACAAAGCAACAGAGCCTAGGGCACTTCCACTTATGGTCCTATAGCTTAGGGAAATTAAAATCAAAAAGACACAGCCACCCCAAAGTTTGGGACGCCTCTGTTTACAAGAACCTCGTTTACCGTACAAGTTCAATATCACAGAAAGTGAAAAATTGATAAAGAACTTGTGGTACTTACGTACAATGCAGTATCACTCAGCAATGAAATCTATGTCATCAGGCCCGTAGCAGCATAATGAGTGGATTCAGGTACGATGATTCTAACTGAAATAAGTCACACAGAAAAAGAAACATCATAAGATATCACTAATACACGGAATGTAAACTTGGCTACACAGGAACTGAATTCCAAAACAGAACAGGGTCTCAAATTTAGAAAACCAACTTATGCTTGCTTAAGGGGAAAGGTGAGTTGGGGTGCTGCATAAAACCAGAGATTGAAATGAGCACAGATAAAGTTCCTTAAGCCAAATATGGAATAGACAAGAGCTACTCCTTGCTCAACGAAATGGACTCAACACCCCATATTAAACGCCTAAGAATGTACCTGACTAGTAAGTATCTTAAAACCTATGGATTGCTATGTCTCAAAAAGAGAATCAAGCATGTGTACAGGGGCATAAATGCAGCAGTGATAGGATTGGAGAGGTTCGGTGAGCAAATGAAGACCCTTTGAAGTCATATTGCATGGTACCCATTCCACGGGTCTCAACTCTCCAGGTTTAAGGTATTCTTCCTTCAGCTAAAACATGCATGTGGAACCCAGAGTATGATCAACCGTGTGAACGGGAGACGTGTTCAAATATGTCTCAGTTTTCCTCCCCTGGTACTCGGGTGCAACATTCCAGACGCTTTACTAACACTCTCCCCACTTGGAGAGTCAGCGCCTTTAACCTCCTGTTTGGCCCAGTTTGCAATTTCTGCGGAAGATGAACAGGAATAGGGAGAACCAATGAGAGACTAGCTGGAGGTGTCTGGATGGGCAAATTTAACTCTCATTTCCCATCTGGAAGAGGAAATAACCAAAGGCTCAGCGTGCCGTGCCGGAACCAGATTAGGGCCTGAAGCCATCCTGCGGTGTTGCGGCCAGCTCAAAAGAAAGTGAGTTGAAGAAAGGAGCTCAGGGGCACTGTAATTCACAAACCTGCAGAGTTATAAATGACAGCTATCGTCGAAAAATAGACTGAAGTAAGGCTGCCAAGAGGACTTGAAAGCGGGGCAGAATTGCAGGAAACCGATTTCAGGAGGTAGACTGGAATTGCATTGAAAGCATAGGAAAAGAGGCAGAACGTCCACAATGATGCACTTGGCCAAAAAGGGCGTATGCGTTTTTTCCTGAATATATTCAGGAAAAAACGCATACGCCCTTTTTGGCCAACCAAGCAAGCTTGCAAAGGAAATCTGCACTACAATGAAGTCTCACTTCCCCCCGGTCAAAAGGGCCATCTGAAAAAAGTGTAAAATCCAGAAAGGCAGGACAGGCCATGGAGAACTGGGAGCCTTGTTATGCTGATGGGCGGGATGTAAATTGCCAATAGACACTCGGGAGAAGTGTATGGTGTTTCCTGAAACATCTAAAAAACAAAGCAACAGAGCCTAGGGCACTTCCACTTATGGTCCTATAGCTTAGGGAAATTAAAATCAAAAAGACACAGCCACCCCAAAGTTTGGGACGCCTCTGTTTACAAGAACCTCGTTTACCGTACAAGTTCAATATCACAGAAAGTGAAAAACGGATAAAGAACTTGTGGTACTTACGTACAATGCAGTATCACTCAGCAATGAAATCTATGTCATCAGGCCCGTAGCAGCATAATGAGTGGATTCAGGTACGATGATTCTAACTGAAATAAGTCACACAGAAAAAGAAACATCATAAGATATCACTAATACACGGAATGTAAACTTTGCTACACAGGAACTGAATTCCAAAACAGAACAGGGTCTCAAATTTAGAAAACCAACTTATGCTTGCTTAAGGGGAAAGGTGAGTTGGGGTGCTGCATAAAACCAGAGATTGAAATGAGCACAGATAAAGTTCCTTAAGCCAAATATGGAATAGACAAGAGCTACTCCTTGCTCAACGAAATGGACTCAACACCCCATATTAAACGCCTAAGAATGTACCTGACTAGTAAGTATCTTAAAACCTATGGATTGCTATGTCTCCAAAAGAGAATGAAGCATGTGTACAGGGGCATAAATGCAGCAGTGATAGGATTGGAGAGGTTCGGTGAGCAAATGAAGACCCTTTGAAGTCATATTGCATGGTACCCATTCCACGGGTCTCAACTCTCCAGGTTTAAGGTATTCTTCCTTCAGCTAAAACATGCATGTGGAACCCAGAGTATGATCAACCGTGTGAACGGGAGATGTGTTCAAATATGTCTCAGTTTTCCTCCCCTGGTACTCGGGTGCAACATTCCAGACGCTTTACTAACACTCTCCCCACTTGGAGAGTCAGCGCATTTAACCTCCTGTTTGGCCCAGTTTGCAATTTCTGCGGAAGATGAACAGGAATAGGGAGAACCAATGAGAGACTAGCTGGAGGTGTCTGGACGGGCAAATTTAACTCTCATTTCCTATCTGGAAGAGGAAATAACCAAAGGCTCAGCGTGCCGTGCCGGAACCAGATTAGGGCCTGAAGCCATCCTGCGGTGTTGCGGCCAGCTCAAAAGAAAGTGAGTTGAAGAAAGGAGCTCAGGGGCACTGTAATTCACAAACCTGCAGAGTTATAAATGACAGCTATCGTCCAAAAATATACTGAAGTAAGGCTGCCAAGAGGACTTGAAAGCGGGGCAGAATTGCAGGAAACCGATTTCAGGAGGTAGACTGGAATTGCATTGAAAGCATAGGAAAAGAGGCAGAACGTCCACAATGATGCACTTGGCCAAAAAGGGCGTATGCGTTTTTTCCTGAATATATTCAGGAAAAAACGCATACGCCCTTTTTGGCCAACCAAGCAAGCTTGCAAAGGAAATCTGCACTACAATGAAGTCTCACTTCCCCCCGGTCAAAAGGGCCATCTGAAAAAAGTGTAAAATCCAGAAAGGCAGCACAGGCCATGGAGAACTGGGAGCCTTGTTATGCTGATGGGCGGGATGTAAATTGCCAACAGACAATAGGGAGAAGTGTATGGTGTTTCCTGAAACATCTAAAAAACAAAGCAACAGAGCCTAGGGCACTTCCACTTATGGTCCTATAGCTTAGGGAAATTAAAATCAAAAAGACACAGCCACCCCAAAATTTGGGACGCCTCTGTTTACAAGAACCTCGTTTACAGTACAAGTTCAACATCGCAGAAAGTGAAAAATGGATAAAGAAGCTGTGGTATTTACTTACAAAGCAATATCACTCAGCAATGAAATCTATGTCATCAGGCCCTTAGCAGCACAATGAGTGGATTCAGGTACGATGATTCTAACTGAAATAATTCACACAGAAAAAGAAACATCATAAGATATCAGTAATACACGGAATGTAAACTTGGCTACACAGGAACTGAATTACAGAACAGAACAGGGTCTCAAATTTAGAAAACCAACTTATGCTTGCTTAAGGGTAAAGGTGAGTTGGGGTGCTGCATAAAACCAGAGATTGAAATGAGCACAGATGAAGTTCCTTAAGCCAAATATGGAATAGACAAGAGCTACTCCTTGCTCAACGAAATGGACTCAACACCCCATATTAAACGCCTAAGAATGTACCTGACTAGTAAGTATCTTAAAACCTATGGATTGCTATGTCTCCAAAAGAGAATCAAGCATGTGTACAGGGGAATAAATGCAGCAGTGATAGGATTGGAGAGGTTCGGTGAGCAAATGAAGACCCTTTGAAGTCATATTGCATGGTACCCATTCCACGGGTCTCAACTCTCCAGGTTTAAGGTATTCTTCCTTCAGCTAAAACATGCATGTGGAACCCAGAGTATGATCAACCATGTGATCGGGAGACGTGTTCAAATATGTCTCAGTTTTCCTCCCCTGGTACTCGGGTGCAACATTCCAGACGCTTTACTAACACTCTCCCGACTTGGAGAGTCAGCGCCTTTAACCTCCTGTTTGGCCCAGTTTGCAATTTCTGCGGAAGATGAACAGGAATAGGGAGAACCAATGAGAGACTAGCTGGAGGTGTCTGGACGGGCAAATTTAACTCTCATTTCCCACCAGGAAGAGGAAATAACCAAAGGCTCAGTGTGCCGTGCCGGAACCAGATTAGGGCCTGAAGCCATCCTGCGGTGTTGCGGTCAGCTCAAAAGAAAGTGAGTTGAAGAAAGGAGCTCAGGGGCACTGTAATTCACAAACCTGCAGAGTTATAAATGACAGCTATCGTCCAAAAATATACTGAAGTAAGGCTGCCAAGAGGACTTGAAAACGGGGCAGAATTGCAGGAAACCGATTTCAGGAGGTAGACAGGAATTGCATTGAAAGCATAGGAAAAGAGGCAGAACGTCCACAATGATGCACTTGGCCAAAAAGGGCGTATGCGTTTTTTCCTGAATATATTCAGGAAAAAACGCATACGCCCTTTTTGGCCAACCAAGCAAGCTTGCAAAGGAAATCTGCACTACAATGAAGTCTCACTTCCCCCCGGTCAAAAGGGCCATCTGAAAAAAGTGTAAAATCCAGAAAGGCAGGACAGGCCATGGAGAACTGGGAGCCTTGTTATGCTGATGGGCGGGATGTAAATTGCCAACAGACACTCGGGAGAAGTGTATGGTGTTTCCTGAAACATCTAAAAAACAAAGCAACAGAGCCTAGGGCACTTCCACTTATGGTCCTATAGCTTAGGGAAATTAAAATCAAAAAGACACAGCCACCCCAAAGTTTGGGACGCCTCTGTTTACAAGAACCTCGTTTACCGTACAAGTTCAACATCGCAGAAAGTGAAAAATGGATAAAGAACTTGTGGTACTTACGTACAATGCAGTATCACTTAGCAATGAAATCTATGTCATCAGGCCCGTAGCAGCATAATGAGTGGATTCAGGTACGATGATTCTAACTGAAATAAGTCACACAGAAAAAGAAACATCATAAGATATCACTAATACACAGAATGTAAACTTGGCTACACAGGAACTGAATTACAGAACAGAACAGGGTCTCAAATTTAGAAAACCAACTTATGCTTGCTTAAGAGGAAAGGTGAGTTGGGGTGCTGCATAAAACCAGTGATTGAAATGAGCACAGATAAAGTTCCTTAAGCCAAATATGGAATAGACAAGAGCTACTCCTTGCTCAACGAAATGGACTCAACACCCCATATTAAACGCCTAAGAATGTACGTGACTAGTAAGTATCTTAAAACCTATGGATTGCTATGTCTCCGAAAGAGAATCAAGCATGTGTACAGGGACATAAATGCAGCAGTGATAGGATTGGAGAGGTTCGGTGAGCAAATGAAGACCCTTTGAAGTCATATTGCATGGTACCCATTCCACGGGTCTCAACTCTCCAGGTTTAAGGTATTCTTCCTTCAGCTAAAACATGCATGTGGAACCCAGAGTATGATCAACCATGTGATCGGGAGACGTGTTCAAATATGTCTCAGTTTTCCTCCCCTGGTACTCGGGTGCAACATTCCAGACGCTTTACTAACACTCTCCCGACTTGGAGAGTCAGCACCTTTAACCTCCTGTTTGGCCCAGTTTGCAATTTCTGCGGAAGATGAACAGGAATAGGGAGAACCAATGAGAGACTAGCTGGAGGTGTCTGGACGGGCAAATTTAACTCTCATTTCCCACCAGGAAGAGGAAATAACCAAAGGCTCAGCGTGCCGTGCCGGAACCAGATTAGGGCCTGAAGCCATCCTGCGGTGTTGCGGCCAGCTCAAAAGAAAGTGAGTTGAAGAAAGGAGCTCAGGGGCACTGTAATTCACAAACCTGCAGAGTTATAAATGACAGCTATCGTCCAAAAATATACTGAAGTAAGGCTGCCAAGAGGACTTGAAAGCGGGGCAGAATTGCAGGAAACCGATTTCAGGAGGTAGACTGGAATTGCATTGAAAGCATAGGAAAAGAGGCAGAACGTCCACAATGATGCACTTGGCCAAAAAGGGCGTATGCGTTTTTTCCTGAATATATTCAGGAAAAAACGCATACGCCCTTTTTGGCCAACCAAGCAAGCTTGCAAAGGAAATCTGCACTACAATGAAGTCTCACTTCCCCCCGGTCAAAAGGGCCATCTGAAAAAAGTGTAAAATCCAGAAAGGCAGCACAGGCCATGGAGAACTGGGAGCCTTGTTATGCTGATGGGCGGGATGTAAATTGCCAACAGACACTCGGGAGAAGTGTATGGTGTTTCCTGAAACATCTAAAAAACAAAGCAACAGAGCCTAGGGCACTTCCACTTATGGTCCTATAGCTTAGGGAAATTAAAATCAAAAAGACACAGCCACCCCAAAATTTGGGACGCCTCTGTTTACAAGAACCTCGTTTACAGTACAAGTTCAACATCGCAGAAAGTGAAAAATGGATAAAGAAGCTGTGGTATTTACTTACAAAGCAATATCACTCAGCAATGAAATCTATGTCATCAGGCCCTTAGCAGCACAATGAGTGGATTCAGGTACGATGATTCTAACTGAAATAATTCACACAGAAAAAGAAACATCATAAGATATCAGTAATACACGGAATGTAAACTTGGCTACACAGGAACTGAATTACAGAACAGAACAGGGTCTCAAATTTAGAAAACCAACTTATGCTTGCTTAAGGGGAAAGGTGAGTTGGGGTGCTGCATAAAACCAGAGATTGAAATGAGCACAGATGAAGTTCCTTAAGCCAAATATGGAATAGACAAGAGCTACTCCTTGCTCAACGAAATGGACTCAACACCCCATATTAAACGCCTAAGAATGTACCTGACTAGTAAGTATCTTAAAACCTATGGATTGCTATGTCTCCAAAAGAGAATCAAGCATGTGTACAGGGGCATAAATGCAGCAGTGATAGGATTGGAGAGGTTCGGTGAGCAAATGAAGACCCTTTGAAGTCATATTGCATGGTACCCATTCCACGGGTCTCAACTCTCCAGGTTTAAGGTATTCTTCCTTCAGCTAAAACATGCATGTGGAACCCAGAGTATGATCAACCGTGTGAACGGGAGATGTGTTCAAATATGTCTCAGTTTTCCTCCCCTGGTACTCGGGTGCAACATTCCAGACGCTTTACTAACACTCTCCCCACTTGGAGAGTCAGCGCCTTTAACCTCCTGTTTGGCCAAGTTTGCAATTTCTGCGGAAGATGAACAGGAATAGGGAGAACCAATGAGAGACTAGCTGGAGGTGTCTGGACGGGCAAATTTAACTCTCATTTCCCACCAGGAAGAGGAAATAACCAAAGGCTCAGCGTGCCGTGCCGGAACCAGATTAGGGCCTGAAGCCATCCTGCGGTGTTGCGGCCAGCTCAAAAGAAAGTGAGTTGAAGAAAGGAGCTCAGGGGCACTGTAATTCACAAACCTGCAGAGTTATAAATGACAGCTATCGTCCAAAAATAGACTGAAGTAAGGCTGCCAAGAGGACTTGAAAGCGGGGCAGAATTGCAGGAAACCGATTTCAGGAGGTAGACTGGAATTGCATTGAAAGCATAGGAAAAGAGGCAGAACGTCCACAATGATGCACTTGGCCAAAAAGGGCGTATGCGTTTTTTCCTGAATATATTCAGGAAAAAACGCATACGCCCTTTTTGGCCAACCAAGCAAGCTTGCAAAGGAAATCTGCACTACAATGAAGTCTCACTTCCCCCCGGTCAAAAGGGCCATCTGAAAAAAGTGTAAAATCCAGAAAGGCAGCACAGGCCATGGAGAACTGGGAGCCTTGTTATGCTGATGGGCGGGATGTAAATTGCCAACAGACAATAGGGAGAAGTGTATGGTGTTTCCTGAAACATCTAAAAAACAAAGCAACAGAGCCTAGGGCACTTCCACTTATGGTCCTATAGCTTAAGGAAATTAAAATCAAAAAGACACAGCCACCCCAAAGGTTGGGACGCCTCTGTTTACAAGAACCTCGTTTACCGTACAAGTTCAATATCACAGAAAGTGAAAAATGGATAAAGAACTTGTGGTACTTACGTACAATGCAGTATCACTCAGCAATGAAATCTATGTCATCAGGCCCGTAGCAGCATAATGAGTGGATTCAGGTACGATGATTCTAACTGAAATAAGTCACACAGAAAAAGAAACATCATAAGATATCACTAATACACGGAATGTAAACTTGGCTACACAGGAACTGAATTCCAAAACAGAACAGGGTCTCAAATTTAGAAAACCAACTTATGCTTGCTTAAGGGGAAAGGTGAGTTGGGGTGCTGCATAAAACCAGAGATTGAAATGAGCACAGATAAAGTTCCTTAAGCCAAATATGGAATAGACAAGAGCTACTCCTTGCTCAACGAAATGGACTCAACACCCCATATTAAACGCCTAAGAATGTACCTGACTAGTAAGTATCTTAAAACCTATGGATTGCTATGTCTCCAAAAGAGAATCAAGCATGTGTACAGGGGCATAAATGCAGCAGTGATAGGATTGGAGAGGTTCGGTGAGCAAATGAAGACCCTTTGAAGTCATATTGCATGGTACCCATTCCACGGGTCTCAACTCTCCAGGTTTAAGGTATTCTTCCTTCAGCTAAAACATGCATGTGGAACCCAGAGTATGATCAACCGTGTGAACGGGAGATGTGTTCAAATATGTCTCAGTTTTCCTCCCCTGGTACTCGGGTGCAACATTCCAGACGCTTTACTAACACTCTCCCCACTTGGAGAGTCAGCGCCTTTAACTTCCTGTTTGGCCAAGTTTGCAATTTCTGCGGAAGATGAACAGTAATAGGGAGAACCAATGAGAGACTAGCTGGAGGTGTCTGGACGGGCAAATTTAACTCTCATTTCCCACCAGGAAGAGGAAATAACCAAAGGCTCAGCGTGCCGTGCCGGAACCAGATTAGGGCCTGAAGCCATCCTGCGGTGTTGCGGCCAGCTCAAAAGAAAGTGAGTTGAAGAAAGGAGCTCAGGGGCACTGTAATTCACAAACCTGCAGAGTTATAAATGACAGCTATCGTCCAAAAATAGACTGAAGTAAGGCTGCCAAGAGGACTTGAAAGCGGGGCAGAATTGCAGGAAACCGATTTCAGGAGGTAGACTGGAATTGCATTGAAAGCATAGGAAAAGAGGCAGAACGTCCACAATGATGCACTTGGCCAAAAAGGGCGTATGCGTTTTTTCCTGAATATATTCAGGAAAAAACGCATACGCCCTTTTTGGCCAACCAAGCAAGCTTGCAAAGGAAATCTGCACTACAATGAAGTCTCACTTCCCCCCGGTCAAAAGGGCCATCTGAAAAAAGTGTAAAATCCAGAAAGGCAGCACAGGCCATGGAGAACTGGGAGCCTTGTTATGCTGATGGGCGGGATGTAAATTGCCAACAGACACTCGGGAGAAGTGTATGGTGTTTCCTGAAACATCTAAAAAACAAAGCAACAGAGCCTAGGGCACTTCCACTTATGGTCCTATAGCTTAGGGAAATTAAAATCAAAAAGACACAGCCACCCCAAAGTTTGGGACGCCTCTGTTTACAAGAACCTCGTTTACAGTACAAGTTCAACATCGCAGAAAGTGAAAAATGGATAAAGAACTTGTGGTACTTACGTACATTGCAGTATCACTTAGCAATGAAATCTATGTCATCAGGCCCGTAGCAGCATAATGAGTGGATTCAGGTACGATGATTCTAACTGAAATAAGTCACACAGAAAAAGAAACATCATAAGATATCACTAATACACGGAATGTAAACTTGGCTACACAGGAACTGAATTACAGAACAGAACAGGGTCTCAAATTTAGAAAACCAACTTATACTTGCTTAAGAGGAAAGGTGAGTTGGGGTGCTGCATAAAACCAGAGATTGAAATGAGCACAGATAAAGTTCCTTAAGCCAAATATGGAATAGACAAGAGCTACACCTTGCTCAACGAAATGGACTCAACACCCCATATTAAACGCCTAAGAATGTACCTGACTAGTAAGTATCTTAAAACCTATGGATTGCTATGTCTCCGAAAGAGAATCAAGCATGTGTACAGGGACATAAATGCAGCAGTGATAGGATTGGAGAGGTTCGGTGAGCAAATGAAGACCCTTTGAAGTCATATTGCATGGTACCCATTCCACGGGTCTCAACTCTCCAGGTTTAAGGTATTCTTCCTTCAGCTAAAACATGCATGTGGAACCCAGAGTATGATCCACCATGTGATCGGGAGACGTGTTCAAATATGTCTCAGTTTTCCTCCCCTGGTACTCGGGTACAACATTCCAGACGCTTTACTAACACTCTCCCGACTTGGAGAGTCAGCGCCTTTAACCTCCTGTTTGGCCCAGTTTGCAATTTCTGCGGAAGATGAACAGGAATAGGGAGAACCAATGAGAGACTAGCTGGAGGTGTCTGGACGGGCAAATTTAACTCTCATTTCCCACCAGGAAGAGGAAATAACCAAAGGCTCAGCGTGCCGTGCCGGAACCAGATTAGGGCCTGAAGCCATCCTGCGGTGTTGCGGCCAGCTCAAAAGAAAGTGAGTTGAAGAAAGGAGCTCAGGGGCACTGTAATTCACAAACCTGCAGAGTTATAAATGACAGCTATCGTCCAAAAATAGACTGAAGTAAGGCTGCCAAGAGGACTTGAAAGCGGGGCAGAATTGCAGGAAACCGATTTCCGGAGGTAGACTGGAATTGCATTGAAAGCATAGGAAAAGAGGCAGAACGTCCACAATGATGCACTTGGCCAAAAAGGGCGTATGCGTTTTTTCCTGAATATATTCAGGAAAAAACGCATACGCCCTTTTTGGCCAACCAAGCAAGCTTGCAAAGGAAATCTGCACTACAATGAAGTCTCACTGCCCCCCGGTCAAAAGGGCCATCTGAAAAAAGTGTAAAATCCAGAAAGGCAGCACAGGCCATGGAGAACTGGGAGCCTTGTTATGCTGATGGGCGGGATGTAAATTGCCAACAGACACTCGGGAGAAGTGTATGGTGTTTCCTGAAACATCTAAAAAACAAAGCAACAGAGCCTAGGGCACTTCCACTTATGGTCCTATAGCTTAGGGAAATTAAAATAAAAAAGACACAGCCACCCCAAAGTTTGGGACGCCTCTGTTTACAAGAACCTCGTTTACAGTACAAGTTCAACATCGCAGAAAGTGAAAAATGGATAAAGAAGCTGTGGTATTTACTTACAAAGCAATATCACTCAGCAATGAAATCTATGTCATCAGGCCCTTAGCAGCACAATGAGTGGATTCAGGTACGATGATTCTAACTGAAATAATTCACACAGAAAAAGAAACATCATAAGATATCAGTAATACACGGAATGTAAACTTGGCTACACAGGAACTGAATTACAGAACAGAACAGGGTCTCAAATTTAGAAAACCAACTTATGCTTGCTTAAGGGGAAAGGTGAGTTGGGGTGCTGCATAAAACCAGAGATTGAAATGAGCACAGATGAAGTTCCTTAAGCCAAATATGGAATAGACAAGAGCTACTCCTTGCTCAACGAAATGGACTCAACACCCCATATTAAACGCCTAAGAATGTACCTGACTAGTAAGTATCTTAAAACCTATGGATTGCTATGTCTCCAAAAGAGAATAAAGCATGTGTACAGGGGAATAAATGCAGCAGTGATAGGATTGGAGAGGTTCGGTGAGCAAATGAAGACCCTTTGAAGTCATATTGCATGGTACCCATTCCACGGGTCTCAACTCTCCAGGTTTAAGGTATTTTTCCTTCAGCTAAAACATGCATGTGGAACCCAGAGTATGATCAACCATGTGAACGGGAGACGTGTTCAAATATGTCTCAGTTTTCCTCCCCTGGTACTCGGGTGCAACATTCCAGACGCTTTACTAACACTCTCTCGACTTGGAGAATCAGTCCCTTTAACCTCTTGTTTGGCCCAGTTTGCAATTTCTGTGGAAGATGAAAAGGAATAGCGAGAACCAATGAGATACTAGCTGGAGGTGGCTGGACGGGCAAATTTAACTCTCATTTCCCACCAGGAAGAGGAAATAACCAAAGGCTCAGCGTGCCGTGCCGGAACCAGATTAGGGCCTGAAGCCATCCTGCGGTGTTGCGGCCAGGTCACAAGAAAGCGAGTTGAAGAAAGGAGCTCAGGGGCACTGTAATTCACAAACCTGCAGAGTTATAAATGACAGCTATCGTCCAAAAATAGACTGAAGTAAGGCTGCCAAGAGGACTTGAAAGCGGGGCAGAATTGCAGGAAACCGATTTCCGGAGGTAGACTGGAATTGCATTGAAAGCATAGGAAAAGAGGCAGAACGTCCACAATGATGCACTTGGCCAAAAAGGGCGTATGCGTTTTTTCCTGAATATATTCAGGAAAAAACGCATACACCCTTTTTGGCCAACCAAGCAAGCTTGCAAAGGAAATCTGCACTACAATGAAGTCTCACTTCCCCCCGGTCAAAAGGGCCATCTGAAAAAAGTGTAAAATCCAGAAAGGCAGGACAGGCCATGGAGAACTGGGAGCCTTGTTATGCTGATGGGCGGGATGTAAATTGCCAACAGACACTCGGGAGAAGTGTATGGTGTTTCCTGAAACATCTAAAAAACAAAGCAACAGAGCCTAGGGCACTTCCACTTATGGTCCTATAGCTTAGGGAAATTAAAATCAAAAAGACACAGCCACCCCAAAGTTTGGGACGCCTCTGTTTACAAGAACCTCGTTTACCGTACAAGTTCAATATCACAGAAAGTGAAAAATGGATAAAGAACTTGTGGTACTTACGTACAATGCAGTATCACTCAGCAATGAAATCTATGTCATCAGGCCCGTAGCAGCATAATGAGTGGATTCAGGTACGATGATTCTAACTGAAATAAGTCACACAGAAAAAGAAACATCATAAGATATCACTAATACACGGAATGTAAACTTGGCTACACAGGAACTGAATTCCAAAACAGAACAGGGTCTCAAATTTAGAAAACCAACTTATGCTTGCTTAAGGGGAAAGGTGAGTTGGGGTGCTGCATAAAACCAGAGATTGAAATGAGCACAGATAAAGTTCCTTAAGCCAAATATGGAATAGACAAGAGCTACTCCTTGCTCAACGAAATGGACTCAACACCCCATATTAAACGCCTAAGAATGTACCTGACTAGTAAGTATCTTAAAACCTATGGATTGCTATGTCTCCAAAAGAGAATCAAGCATGTGTACAGGGGCATAAATGCAGCAGTGATAGGATTGGAGAGGTTCGGTGAGCAAATGAAGACCCTTTGAAGTCATATTGCATGGTACCCATTCCACGGGTCTCAACTCTCCAGGTTTAAGGTATTCTTCCTTCAGCTAAAACATGCATGTGGAACCCAGAGTATGAACAACCGTGTGAACGGGAGACGTGTTCAAATATGTCTCAGTTTTCCTCCCCTGGTACTCGGGTGCAACATTCCAGACGCTTTACTAACACTCTCCCCACTTGGAGAGTCAGCGCCTTTAACCTCCTGTTTGGCCCAGTTTGCAATTTCTGCGGAAGATGAACAGGAATAGGGAGAACCAATGAGAGACTAGCTGGAGGTGTCTGGACGGGCAAATTTAACTCTCATTTCCCACCAGGAAGAGGAAATAACCAAAGGCTCAGCGTGCCGTGCCGGAACCAGATTAGGGCCTGAAGCCATCCTGCGGTGTTGCGGCCAGCTCAAAAGAAAGTGAGTTGAAGAAAGGAGCTCAGGGGCACTGTAATTCACAAACCTGCAGAGTTATAAATGACAGCTATCGTCCAAAAATAGACTGAAGTAAGGCTGCCAAGAGGACTTGAAAGCGGGGCAGAATTGCAGGAAACCGATTTCAGGAGGTAGACTGGAATTGCATTGAAAGCATAGGAAAAGAGGCAGAACGTCCACAATGATGCACTTGGCCAAAAAGGGCGTATGCGTTTTTTCCTGAATATATTCAGGAAAAAACGCATACGCCCTTTTTGGCCAACCAAGCAAGCTTGCAAAGGAAATCTGCACTACAATGAAGTCTCACTTCCCCCCGGTCAAAAGGGCCATCTGAAAAAAGTGTAAAATCCAGAAAGGCAGGACAGGCCATGGAGAACTGGGAGCCTTGTTATGCTGATGGGCGGGATGTAAATTGCCAACAGACACTCGGGAGAAGTGTATGGTGTTTCCTGAAACATCTAAAAAACAAAGCAACAGAGCCTAGGGCACTTCCACTTATGGTCCTATAGCTTAGGGAAATTAAAATCAAAAAGACACAGCCACCCCAAAGTT
Source organism: Grampus griseus (assembly GCF_964374135.1). Lineage (NCBI taxonomy): Eukaryota > Metazoa > Chordata > Mammalia > Artiodactyla > Delphinidae > Grampus > Grampus griseus. Next base: position 91,197 of record NW_028133083.1, read on the forward strand.
TGGGACGCCTCTGTTTACAAGAACCTCGTTTACCGTACAAGTTCAATATCACAGAAAGTGAAAAATGGATAAAGAACTTGTGGTACTTATGTACAATGCAGTATCACTCAGCAATGAAATCTATGTCATCAGGCCCGTAGCAGCATAATGAGTGGATTCAGGTATGATGATTCGAACTGAAATAAGTCACACAGAAAAAGAAACATCATAAGATATCACTAATACACGGAATGTAAACTTGGCTACACAGGAACTGAATTCCAAAACAGAACAGGGTCTCAAATTTAGAAAACCAACTTATGCTTGCTTAAGGGGAAAGGTGAGTTGGGGTGCTGCATAAAACCAGAGATTGAAATGAGCACAGATAAAGTTCCTTAAGCCAAATATGGAATAGACAAGAGCTACTCCTTGTTCAACGAAATGGACTCAACACCCCATATTAAACGCCTAAGAATGTACCTGACTAGTAAGTATCTTAAAACCTATGGATTGCTATGTCTCCAAAAGAGAATCAAGCATGTGTACAGGGGCATAAATGCAGCAGTGATAGGATTGGAGAGGTTCGGTGAGCAAATGAAGACCCTTTGAAGTCATATTGCATGGTACCCATTCCACGGGTCTCAACTCTCCAGGTTTAAGGTATTCTTCCTTCAGCTAAAACATGCATGTGGAACCCAGAGTATGATCAACCGTGTGAACGGGAGATGTGTTCAAATATGTCTCAGTTTTCCTCCCCTGCTACTCGGGTGCAACATTCCAGACGCTTTACTAACACTCTCCCCACTTGGAGAGTCAGCGCCTTTAACCTCCTGTTTGGCCCAGTTTGCAATTTCTGCGGAAGATGAACAGGAATAGGGAGAACCAATGAGAGACTAGCTGGAGGTGTCTGGACGGGCAAATTTAACTCTCATTTCCCATCTGGAACAGGAAATAACCAAAGGCTCAGCGTGCCGTGCCGGAACCAGATTAGGGCCTGAAGCCATCCTGCGGTGTTGCGGCCAGCTCAAAAGAAAGTGAGTTGAAGAAAGGAGCTCAGGGGCACTGTAATTCACAAACCTGCAGAGTTATAAATGACAGCTATCGTCCAAAAATATACTGAAGTAAGGCTGCCAAGAGGACTTGAAAGCGGGGCAGAATTGCAGGAAACCGATTTCAGGAGGTAGACTGGAATTGCATTGAAAGCATAGGAAAAGAGGCAGAACGTCCACAATGATGCACTTGGCCAAAAAGGGCGTATGCGTTTTTTCCTGAATATATTCAGGAAAAAACGCATACGCCCTTTTTGGCCAACCAAGCAAGCTTGCAAAGGAAATCTGCACTACAATGAAGTCTCACTTCCCCCCGGTCAAAAGGGCCATCTGAAAAAAGTGTAAAATCCAGAAAGGCAGCACAGGCCATGGAGAACTGGGAGCCTTGTTATGCTGATGGGCGGGATGTAAATTGCCAACAGACACTCGGGAGAAGTGTATGGTGTTTCCTGAAACATCTAAAAAACAAAGCAACAGAGCCTAGGGCACTTCCACTTATGGTCCTATAGCTTAGGGAAATTAAAATCAAAAAGACACAGCCACCCCAAAGTTTGGGACGCCTCTGTTTACAAGAACCTCGTTTACAGTACAAGTTCAACATCGCAGAAAGTGAAAAATGGATAAAGAACTTGTGGTACTTACGTACATTGCAGTATCACTTAGCAATGAAATCTATGTCATCAGGCCCGTAGCAGCATAATGAGTGGATTCAGGTACGATGATTCTAACTGAAATAAGTCACACAGAAAAAGAAACATCATAAGATATCACTAATACACGGAATGTAAACTTGGCTACACAGGAACTGAATTACAGAACAGAACAGGGTCTCAAATTTAGAAAACCAACTTATACTTGCTTAAGAGGAAAGGTGAGTTGGGGTGCTGCATAAAACCAGAGATTGAAATGAGCACAGATAAAGTTCCTTAAGCCAAATATGGAATAGACAAGAGCTACTCCTTGCTCAACGAAATGGACTCAACACCCCATATTAAACGCCTAAGAATGTACCTGACTAGTAAGTATCTTAAAACCTATGGATTGCTATGTCTCCGAAAGAGAATCAAGCGTGTGTACAGGGACATAAATGCAGCAGTGATAGGATTGCAGAGGTTCGGTGAGCAAATGAAGACCCTTTGAAGTCATATTGCATGGTACCCATTCCACGGGTCTCAACTCTCCAGGTTTAAGGTATTCTTCCTTCAGCTAAAACATGCATGTGGAACCCAGAGTATGATCAACCATGTGATCAGGAGACGTGTTCAAATATGTCTCAGTTTTCCTCCCCTGGTACTCGGGTGCAACATTCCAGACGCTTTACTAACACTCTCCCGACTTGGAGAGTCAGCGCCTTTAACCTCCTGTTTGGCCCAGTTTGCAATTTCTGCGGAAGATGAACAGGAATAGGGAGAACCAATGAGAGACTAGCTGGAGGTGTCTGGACGGGCAAATTTAACTCTCATTTCCCATCTGGAAGAGGAAATAACCAAAGGCTCAGCGTGCCGTGCCGGAACCAGATTAGGGCCTGAAGCCATCCTGCGGTGTTGCGGCCAGCTCAAAAGAAAGTGAGTTGAAGAAAGAAGCTCAGGGGCACTGTAATTCACAAACCTGCAGAGTTATAAATGACAGCTATCGTCCAAAAATATACTGAAGTAAGGCTGCCAAGAGGACTTGAAAGCGGGGCAGAATTGCAGGAAACCGATTTCAGGAGGTAGACTGGAATTGCATTGAAAGCATAGGAAAAGAGGCAGAACGTCCACAATGATGCACTTGGCCAAAAAGGGCGTATGCGTTTTTTCCTGAATATATTCAGGAAAAAACGCATACGCCCTTTTTGGCCAACCAAGCAAGCTTGCAAAGGAAATCTGCACTACAATGAAGTCTCACTTCCCCCCGGTCAAAAGGGCCATCTGAAAAAAGTGTAAAATCCAGAAAGGCAGCACAGGCCATGGAGAACTGGGAGCCTTGTTATGCTGATGGGCGGGATGTAAATTGCCAACAGACAATAGGGAGAAGTGTATGGTGTTTCCTGAAACATCTAAAAAACAAAGCAACAGAGCCTAGGGCACTTCCACTTATGGTCCTATAGCTTAGGGAAATTAAAATAAAAAAGACACAGCCACCCCAAAGTTTGGGTCGCCTCTGTTTACAAGAATCTCGTTTACAGTACAAGTTCAACATCGCAGAAAGTGAAAAATGGATAAAGAAGCTGTGGTATTTACTTACAAAGCAATATCACTCAGCAATGAAATCTATGTCATCAGGCCCTTAGCAGCACAATGAGTGGATTCAGGTACGATGATTCTAACTGAAATAATTCACACAGAAAAAGAAACATCATAAGATATCAGTAATACACGGAATGTAAACTTGGCTACACAGGAACTGAATTACAGAACAGAACAGGGTCTCAAATTTAGAAAACCAACTTATGCTTGCTTAAGGGTAAAGGTGAGTTGGGGTGCTGCATAAAACCAGAGATTGAAATGAGCACAGATGAAGTTCCTTAAGCCAAATATGGAATAGACAAGAGCTACTCCTTGCTCAACGAAATGGACTCAACACCCCATATTAAACGCCTAAGAATGTACCTGACTAGTAAGTATCTTAAAACCTATGGATTGCTATGTCTCCAAAAGAGAATCAAGCATGTGTACAGGGGAATAAATGCAGCAGTGATAGGATTGGAGAGGTTCGGTGAGCAAATGAAGACCCTTTGAAGTCATATTGCATGGTACCCATTCCACGGGTCTCAACTCTCCAGGTTTAAGGTATTTTTCCTTCAGCTAAAACATGCATGTGGAACCCAGAGTATGATCAACCATGTGAACGGGAGACGTGTTCAAATATGTCTCAGTTTTCCTCCCCTGGTACTCGGGTGCAACATTCCAGACGCTTTACTAACACTCCCCCACTTGGAGAGTCAGCGCCTTTAACCTCCTGTTTGGCCCAGTTTGCAATTTCTGCGGAAGATGAACAGGAATAGGGAGAACCAATGAGAGACTAGCTGGAGGTGTCTGGACGGGCAAATTTAACTCTCATTTCCCACCAGGAAGAGGAAATAACCAAAGGCTCAGCGTGCCGTGCCGGAACCAGATTAGGGCCTGAAGCCATCCTGCGGTGTTGCGGCCAGGTCACAAGAAAGCGAGTTGAAGAAAGGAGCTCAGGGGCACTGTAATTCACAAACCTGCAGAGTTATAAATGACAGCTATCGTCCAAAAATATACTGAAGTAAGGCTGCCAAGAGGACTTGAAAGCGGGGCAGAATTGCAGGAAACCGATTTCAGGAGGTAGACTGGAATTGCATTGAAAGCATAGGAAAAGAGGCAGAACGTCCACAATGATGCACTTGGCCAAAAAGGGCGTATGCGTTTTTTCCTGAATATATTCAGGAAAAAACGCATACGCCCTTTTTGGCCAACCAAGCAAGCTTGCAAAGGAAATCTGCACTACAATGAAGTCTCACTTCCCCCCGGTCAAAACGGCCATCTGAAAAAAGTGTAAAATCCAGAAAGGCAGCACAGGCCATGGAGAACTGGGAGCCTTGTTATGCTGATGGGCGGGATGTAAATTGCCAACAGACACTCGTGAGAAGTGTATGGTGTTTCCTGAAACATCTAAAAAACAAAGCAACAGAGCCTAGGGCACTTCCACTTATGGTCCTATAGCTTAGGGAAATTAAAATCAAAAAGACACAGCCACCCCAAAGTTTGGGACGCCTCTGTTTACAAGAACCTTGTTTACCGTACAACTTCAACATCGCAGAAAGTGAGAAATGGATAAAGAACTTGTGGTACTTACGTACAATGCAGTATCACTTAGCAATGAAATCTATGTCATCAGGCCCGTAGCAGCATAATGAGTGGATTCAGGTACGATGATTCTAACTGAAATAAGTCACACAGAAAAAGAAACATCATAAGATATCACTAATACACGGAATGTAAACTTGGCTACACAGGAACTGAATTCCAAAACAGAACAGGGTCTCAAATTTAGAAAACCAACTTATGCTTGCTTAAGAGGAAAGGTGAGTTGGGGTGCTGCATAAAACCAGAGATTGAAATGAGCACAGATAAAGTTCCTTAAGCCAAATATGGAATAGACAAGAGCTACTCCTTGCTCAACGAAATGGACTCAACACCCCATATTCAACGCCTAGGAATATACCTGCCTAGTAAGAATCATAAAAGCAATGGATTTATATATCTCTGTAAGAGAATGAAGAGTGTGTACAGCGGCATTAAAGCAGTGAAAATCAGCTAAATCCCATATTAAAAATAAATTTCTTAAGCAAAACACAATGACAGTGAAATAGAGAGCAATACTTAAGTAATTCATTCAAGTCTTCTGATGCAACCTGCATTTACCATATCTACACCCAGAGCTGGGTGACACATAAGGCTGGACACTTGGGGCTCATAAGATTGGTGAGGTTCGGTGAGCAAATGCAGACCCTTTGAAGTCATATTGCATGGTACACATTCCATGGGTCTCAACTCTCCAGGTTTAAGGGATTCTTCCTTCAGCTAAAACATGCATGTGGAACCCAGAGTATGATCCACCGTGTGATCGAGAAACGTGTTCAAATATGTCTCACTTTTCGTTCCCTGGTACTCGGGTGCAACATTCCAGACGCTTTACTAACACTCTCCCGACTTGGAGAGTCAGTCCCTTTAACCTCCTGTTTGGCCCAGTTTGCAATTTCTGCGGAAGATGAACAGGAATAGCGAGAACCAATGAGAGACTAGCTGGAGGTGTCTGGACGGGCAAATTTAACTCTCATTTCCCACAGGGAAGAGCAATAAACCAAAGGCTCAGCATGCCGTGCCGGAACCAGATTAGGGCCTGAAGCAATCCTGCGGTGTTGTGGCCAGCTCACAAGAAAGCGAGTTGAAGAAAGGAGCTCAGGGGCACTGTAATTCACAAACCTGCAGAATTATAAATGACAGCTATTGTCCGAAAATATACTGAAGTAGGGCTGCCAAGAGGACTTGAATGCGGGGCAGAATTGCAGGAAACCGATTTCAGGAGGAATCGGAATTGGATTGCATTTAAAACACAGGAAAAGAGGCAGAACGTCGACAATGATGCACTTGGCCAAAAAGGGCGTATGTGTTTTTTCCTGAATATATTCAGGAAAAAACTCATACGCCCTTTTTGGCCAACCAAGCAAGCTTGCAAAGGAAATCTGCACTACAATGAAGTCTCACTTCCCCCCGGTCAAAAGGGCCATCTGAAAAAAGTGTAAAATCCAGAAAGGCAGAACAGGCCATGGAGAACTGCGAGCCTTGTTATGCTGATGGGTGGAATGTAAATTACCAACAGCCGCTCTGTAGAAGTGTATGGTGTTTCCTGAAACATCTAAAAAACAAAGCAACAGAGCCTAGGGCACTTCCACTTATGGTCCTATAGCTTAGGGAAATTAAAATCAAAAAGACACAGCCACCCCAAAGTTTGGGACGCCTCTGTTTACAAGAACCTCGTTTACCGTACAAGTTCAACATCGCAGAAAGTGAAAAATGGATAAAGAACTTGTGGTACTTACGTACAATGCAGTATCACTTAGCAATGAAATCTATGTCATCAGGCCCATAGCAGCTTAATGAGTGGATTCAGGTACGATGATTCTAACTGAAATAAGTCACACAGAAAAAGAAACATCATAAGATATCACTAATACACGGAATGTAAACTTGGCTACACAGGAACTGAATTACAGAACAGAACAGGGTCTCAAATTTAGAAAACCAACTTATGCTTGCTTAAGAGGAAAGGTGAGTTGGGGTGCTGCATAAAACCAGAGATTGAAATGAGCACAGATAAAGTTCCTTAAGCCAAATATGGAATAGACAAGAGCTACTCCTTGCTCAACGAAATGGACTCAACACCGCATATTAAACGCCTAAGAATGTACCTGACTAGTAAGTATCTTAAAACCTATGGATTGCTATGTCTCCAAAAGAGAATCAAGCGTGTGTACAGGGGCATAAACGCAGCAGTGATAGGATTGGAGAGGTTCGGTGAGCAAATGAAGACCCTTTGAAGTCATATTGCATGGTACCCATTCCACAGGTTTCAACTACCCAGGTTTAATGTATTCTTCCTTCAGCTAAAACATGCATGTGGAACCCAGAGTATGATCAACCGTGTGAACGGGAGACGTGTTCAAATATGTCTCAGTTTTCCTCCCCTGGTACTCGGGTGCAACATTCCAGATGCTTTACTAACACTCTCCCCACTTGGAGAGTCAGCGCCTTTAACCTCCTATTTGGCCCAGTTTGCAATTTCTGCGGAAGATGAACAGGAATAGGGAGAACCAATGAGAGACTAGCTGGAGGTGTCTGGACGGGCAAATTTAACTCTCATTTCCCACCAGGAAGAGGAAATAACCAAAGGCTCAGCGTGCCGTGCCGGAACCAGATTAGGGCCTGAAGGCATCCTGCGGTTTTGCGGCCAGGTCACAAGAAAGCGAGTTGAAGAAAGGAGCTCAGGGGCACTGTAATTCACAAACCTGCAGAGTTATAAATGACAGCTATCGTCCAAAAATATACTGAAGTAAGGCTGCCAAGAGGACTTGAAAGCGGGGCAGAATTGCAGGAAACCGATTTCAGGAGGTTGACTGGAATTGCATTGAAAGCATAGGAAAAGAGGCAGAACGTCCACAATGATGCACTTGGTCAAAAAGGGCGTATGCGCTTTTTCCTGAATATATTCAGGAAAAAACGCATACGCCCTTTTTGGCCAACCAAGCAAGCTTGCAAAGGAAATCTGCACTACAATGAAGTCTCACTTCCCCCCGGTCAAAAGGGCCATCTGAAAAAAGTGTAAAATCCAGAAAGGCAGGACAGGCCATGGAGAACTGGGAGCCTTGTTATGCTGATGGGCGGGATGTAAATTGCCAACAGACACTCGGGAGAAGTGTATGGTGTTTCCTGAAACATCTAAAAAACAAAGCAACAGAGCCTAGGGCACTTCCACTTATGGTCCTATAGCTTAGGGAAATTAAAATCAAAAAGACACAGCCACCCCAAAGTTTGGGACGCCTCTGTTTACAAGAACCTCGTTTACCGTACAAGTTCAACATCGCAGAAAGTGAAAAATGGATAAAGAACTTGTGGTACTTACGTACAATGCAGTATCACTTAGCAATGAAATCTATGTCATCAGGCCCGTAGCAGCATAATGAGTGGATTCAGGTACGATGATTCTAACTGAAATAAGTCACACAGAAAAAGAAACATCATAAGATATCACTAATACACAGAATGTAAACTTGGCTACACAGGAACTGAATTACAGAACAGAACAGGGTCTCAAATTTAGAAAACCAACTTATGCTTGCTTAAGAGGAAAGGTGAGTTGGGGTGCTGCATAAAACCAGAGATTGAAATGAGCACAGATAAAGTTCCTTAAGCCAAATATGGAATAGACAAGAGCTACTCCTTGCTCAACGAAATGGACTCAACACCCCATATTAAACGCCTAAGAATGTACGTGACTAGTAAGTATCTTAAAACCTATGGATTGCTATGTCTCCGAAAGAGAATCAAGCATGTGTACAGGGACATAAATGCAGCAGTGATAGGATTGGAGAGGTTCGGTGAGCAAATGAAGACCCTTTGAAGTCATATTGCATGGTACCCATTCCACGGGTCTCAACTCTCCAGGTTTAAGGTATTCTTCCTTCAGCTAAAACATGCATGTGGAACCCAGAGTATGATCAACCATGTGATCGGGAGACGTGTTCAAATATGTCTCAGTTTTCCTCCCCTGGTACTCGGGTGCAACATTCCAGACGCTTTACTAACACTCTCCCGACTTGGAGAGTCAGCACCTTTAACCTCCTGTTTGGCCCAGTTTGCAATTTCTGCGGAAGATGAACAGGAATAGGGAGAACCAATGAGAGACTAGCTGGAGGTGTCTGGACGGGCAAATTTAACTCTCATTTCCCACCAGGAAGAGGAAATAACCAAAGGCTCAGCGTGCCGTGCCGGAACCAGATTAGGGCCTGAAGCCATCCTGCGGTGTTGCGGCCAGCTCAAAAGAAAGTGAGTTGAAGAAAGGAGCTCAGGGGCACTGTAATTCACAAACCTGCAGAGTTATAAATGACAGCTATCGTCCAAAAATATACTGAAGTAAGGCTGCCAAGAGGACTTGAAAGCGGGGCAGAATTGCAGGAAACCGATTTCAGGAGGTAGACTGGAATTGCATTGAAAGCATAGGAAAAGAGGCAGAACGTCCACAATGATGCACTTGGCCAAAAAGGGCGTATGCGTTTTTTGCTGAATATATTCAGGAAAAAACGCATACGCCCTTTTTGGCCAACCAAGCAAGCTTGCAAAGGAAATCTGCACTACAATGAAGTCTCACTTCCCCCCGGTCAAAAGGGCCATCTGAAAAAAGTGTAAAATCCAGAAAGGCAGCACAGGCCATGGAGAACTGGGAGCCTTGTTATGCTGATGGGCGGGATGTAAATTGCCAACAGACACTCGGGAGAAGTGTATGGTGTTTCCTGAAACATCTAAAAAACAAAGCAACAGAGCCTAGGGCACTTCCACTTATGGTCCTATAGCTTAGGGAAATTAAAATCAAAAAGACACAGCCACCCCAAAATTTGGGACGCCTCTGTTTACAAGAACCTCGTTTACAGTACAAGTTCAACATCGCAGAAAGTGAAAAATGGATAAAGAAGCTGTGGTATTTACTTACAAAGCAATATCACTCAGCAATGAAATCTATGTCATCAGGCCCTTAGCAGCACAATGAGTGGATTCAGGTACGATGATTCTAACTGAAATAATTCACACAGAAAAAGAAACATCATAAGATATCAGTAATACACGGAATGTAAACTTGGCTACACAGGAACTGAATTACAGAACAGAACAGGGTCTCAAATTTAGAAAACCAACTTATGCTTGCTTAAGGGGAAAGGTGAGTTGGGGTGCTGCATAAAACCAGAGATTGAAATGAGCACAGATGAAGTTCCTTAAGCCAAATATGGAATAGACAAGAGCTACTCCTTGCTCAACGAAATGGACTCAACACCCCATATTAAACGCCTAAGAATGTACCTGACTAGTAAGTATCTTAAAACCTATGGATTGCTATGTCTCCAAAAGAGAATAAAGCATGTGTACAGGGGAATAAATGCAGCAGTGATAGGATTGGAGAGGTTCGGTGAGCAAATGAAGACCCTTTGAAGTCATATTGCATGGTACCCATTCCACGGGTCTCAACTCTCCAGGTTTAAGGTATTTTTCCTTCAGCTAAAACATGCATGTGGAACCCAGAGTATGATCAACCATGTGAACGGGAGACGTGTTCAAATATGTCTCAGTTTTCCTCCCCTGGTACTCGGGTGCAACATTCCAGACACTTTACTAACACTCTCCCGACTTGGAGAATCAGTCCCTTTAACCTCCTGTTTGGCCCAGTTTGCAATTTCTGTGGAAGATGAAAAGGAATAGCGAGAACCAATGAGAGACTAGCTGGAGGTGGCTGGACGGGCAAATTTAACTCTCATTTCCCACCAGGAAGAGGAAATAACCAAAGGCTCAGCGTGCCGTGCCGGAACCAGATTAGGGCCTGAAGCCATCCTGCGGTGTTGCGGCCAGGTCACAAGAAAGCGAGTTGAAGAAAGGAGCTCAGGGGCACTGTAATTCACAAACCTGCAGAGTTATAAATGACAGCTATCGTCCAAAAATAGACTGAAGTAAGGCTGCCAAGAGGACTTGAAAGCGGGGCAGAATTGCAGGAAACCGATTTCCGGAGGTAGACTGGAATTGCATTGAAAGCATAGGAAAAGAGGCAGAACGTCCACAATGATGCACTTGGCCAAAAAGGGCGTATGCGTTTTTTCCTGAATATATTCAGGAAAAAACGCATACGCCCTTTTTGGCCAACCAAGCAAGCTTGCAAAGGAAATCTGCACTACAATGAAGTCTCACTTCCCCCCAGTCAAAAGGGCCATCTGAAAAAAGTGTAAAATCCAGAAAGGCAGGACAGGCCATGGAGAACTGGGAGCCTTGTTATGCTGATGGGCGGGATGTAAATTGCCAACAGACACTCGGGAGAAGTGTATGGTGTTTCCTGAAACATCTAAAAAACAAAGCAACAGAGCCTAGGGCACTTCCACTTATGGTCCTATAGCTTAGGGAAATTAAAATAAAAAAGACACAGCCACCCCAAAGTTTGGGACGCCTCTGTTTACAAGAACCTCGTTTACCGTACAAGTTCAATATCACAGAAAGTGAAAAATGGATAAAGAACTTGTGGTACTTACGTACAATGCAGTATCACTCAGCAATGAAATCTATGTCATCAGGCCCGTAGCAGCATAATGAGTGGATTCAGGTACGATGATTCTAACTGAAATAAGTCACACAGAAAAAGAAACATCATAAGATATCACTAATACACGGAATGTAAACTTGGCTACACAGGAACTGAATTCCAAAACAGAACAGGGTCTCAAATTTAGAAAACCAACTTATGCTTGCTTAAGGGGAAAGGTGAGTTGGGGTGCTGCATAAAACCAGAGATTGAAATGAGCACAGATAAAGTTCCTTAAGCCAAATATGGAATAGACAAGAGCTACTCCTTGCTCAACGAAATGGACTCAACACCCCATATTAAACGCCTAAGAATGTACCTGACTAGTAAGTATCTTAAAACCTATGGATTGCTATGTCTCCAAAAGAGAATCAAGCATGTGTACAGGGGCATAAATGCAGCAGTGATAGGATTGGAGAGGTTCGGTGAGCAAATGAAGACCCTTTGAAGTCATATTGCATGGTACCCATTCCACGGGTCTCAACTCTCCAGGTTTAAGGTATTCTTCCTTCAGCTAAAACATGCATGTGGAACCCAGAGTATGATCAACCGTGTGAACGGGAGATGTGTTCAAATATGTCTCAGTTTTCCTCCCCTGGTACTCGGGTGCAACATTCCAGACGCTTTACTAACACTCTCCCCACTTGGAGAGTCAGCGCCTTTAACCTCCTGTTTGGCCAAGTTTGCAATTTCTGCGGAAGATGAACAGGAATAGGGAGAACCAATGAGAGACTAGCTGGAGGTGTCTGGACGGGCAAATTTAACTCTCATTTCCCACCAGGAAGAGGAAATAACCAAAGGCTCAGCGTGCCGTGCCGGAACCAGATTAGGGCCTGAAGCCATCCTGCGGTGTTGCGGCCAGCTCAAAAGAAAGTGAGTTGAAGAAAGGAGCTCAGGGGCACTGTAATTCACAAACCTGCAGAGTTATAAATGACAGCTATCGTCCAAAAATAGACTGAAGTAAGGCTGCCAAGAGGACTTGAAAGCGGGGCAGAATTGCAGGAAACCGATTTCAGGAGGTAGACTGGAATTGCATTGAAAGCATAGGAAAAGAGGCAGAACGTCCACAATGATGCACTTGGCCAAAAAGGGCGTATGCGTTTTTTCCTGAATATATTCAGGAAAAAACGCATACGCCCTTTTTGGCCAACCAAGCAAGCTTGCAAAGGAAATCTGCACTACAATGAAGTCTCACTTCCCCCCGGTCAAAAGGGCCATCTGAAAAAAGTGTAAAATCCAGAAAGGCAGCACAGGCCATGGAGAACTGGGAGCCTTGTTATGCTGATGGGCGGGATGTAAATTGCCAACAGACAATAGGGAGAAGTGTATGGTGTTTCCTGAAACATCTAAAAAACAAAGCAACAGAGCCTAGGGCACTTCCACTTATGGTCCTATAGCTTAAGGAAATTAAAATCAAAAAGACACAGCCACCCCAAAGGTTGGGACGCCTCTGTTTACAAGAACCTCGTTTACCGTACAAGTTCAATATCACAGAAAGTGAAAAATGGATAAAGAACTTGTGGTACTTACGTACAATGCAGTATCACTCAGCAATGAAATCTATGTCATCAGGCCCGTAGCAGCATAATGAGTGGATTCAGGTACGATGATTCTAACTGAAATAAGTCACACAGAAAAAGAAACATCATAAGATATCACTAATACACGGAATGTAAACTTGGCTACACAGGAACTGAATTCCAAAACAGAACAGGGTCTCAAATTTAGAAAACCAACTTATGCTTGCTTAAGGGGAAAGGTGAGTTGGGGTGCTGCATAAAACCAGAGATTGAAATGAGCACAGATAAAGTTCCTTAAGCCAAATATGGAATAGACAAGAGCTACTCCTTGCTCAACGAAATGGACTCAACACCCCATATTAAACGCCTAAGAATGTACCTGACTAGTAAGTATCTTAAAACCTATGGATTGCTATGTCTCCAAAAGAGAATCAAGCATGTGTACAGGGGCATAAATGCAGCAGTGATAGGATTGGAGAGGTTCGGTGAGCAAATGAAGACCCTTTGAAGTCATATTGCATGGTACCCATTCCACGGGTCTCAACTCTCCAGGTTTAAGGTATTCTTCCTTCAGCTAAAACATGCATGTGGAACCCAGAGTATGATCAACCGTGTGAACGGGAGATGTGTTCAAATATGTCTCAGTTTTCCTCCCCTGGTACTCGGGTGCAACATTCCAGACGCTTTACTAACACTCTCCCCACTTGGAGAGTCAGCGCCTTTAACTTCCTGTTTGGCCAAGTTTGCAATTTCTGCGGAAGATGAACAGTAATAGGGAGAACCAATGAGAGACTAGCTGGAGGTGTCTGGACGGGCAAATTTAACTCTCATTTCCCACCAGGAAGAGGAAATAACCAAAGGCTCAGCGTGCCGTGCCGGAACCAGATTAGGGCCTGAAGCCATCCTGCGGTGTTGCGGCCAGCTCAAAAGAAAGTGAGTTGAAGAAAGGAGCTCAGGGGCACTGTAATTCACAAACCTGCAGAGTTATAAATGACAGCTATCGTCCAAAAATAGACTGAAGTAAGGCTGCCAAGAGGACTTGAAAGCGGGGCAGAATTGCAGGAAACCGATTTCAGGAGGTAGACTGGAATTGCATTGAAAGCATAGGAAAAGAGGCAGAACGTCCACAATGATGCACTTGGCCAAAAAGGGCGTATGCGTTTTTTCCTGAATATATTCAGGAAAAAACGCATACGCCCTTTTTGGCCAACCAAGCAAGCTTGCAAAGGAAATCTGCACTACAATGAAGTCTCACTTCCCCCCGGTCAAAAGGGCCATCTGAAAAAAGTGTAAAATCCAGAAAGGCAGCACAGGCCATGGAGAACTGGGAGCCTTGTTATGCTGATGGGCGGGATGTAAATTGCCAACAGACACTCGGGAGAAGTGTATGGTGTTTCCTGAAACATCTAAAAAACAAAGCAACAGAGCCTAGGGCACTTCCACTTATGGTCCTATAGCTTAGGGAAATTAAAATCAAAAAGACACAGCCACCCCAAAGTTTGGGACGCCTCTGTTTACAAGAACCTCGTTTACAGTACAAGTTCAACATCGCAGAAAGTGAAAAATGGATAAAGAACTTGTGGTACTTACGTACATTGCAGTATCACTTAGCAATGAAATCTATGTCATCAGGCCCGTAGCAGCATAATGAGTGGATTCAGGTACGATGATTCTAACTGAAATAAGTCACACAGAAAAAGAAACATCATAAGATATCACTAATACACGGAATGTAAACTTGGCTACACAGGAACTGAATTACAGAACAGAACAGGGTCTCAAATTTAGAAAACCAACTTATACTTGCTTAAGAGGAAAGGTGAGTTGGGGTGCTGCATAAAACCAGAGATTGAAATGAGCACAGATAAAGTTCCTTAAGCCAAATATGGAATAGACAAGAGCTACACCTTGCTCAACGAAATGGACTCAACACCCCATATTAAACGCCTAAGAATGTACCTGACTAGTAAGTATCTTAAAACCTATGGATTGCTATGTCTCCGAAAGAGAATCAAGCATGTGTACAGGGACATAAATGCAGCAGTGATAGGATTGGAGAGGTTCGGTGAGCAAATGAAGACCCTTTGAAGTCATATTGCATGGTACCCATTCCACGGGTCTCAACTCTCCAGGTTTAAGGTATTCTTCCTTCAGCTAAAACATGCATGTGGAACCCAGAGTATGATCCACCATGTGATCGGGAGACGTGTTCAAATATGTCTCAGTTTTCCTCCCCTGGTACTCGGGTACAACATTCCAGACGCTTTACTAACACTCTCCCGACTTGGAGAGTCAGCGCCTTTAACCTCCTGTTTGGCCCAGTTTGCAATTTCTGCGGAAGATGAACAGGAATAGGGAGAACCAATGAGAGACTAGCTGGAGGTGTCTGGACGGGCAAATTTAACTCTCATTTCCCACCAGGAAGAGGAAATAACCAAAGGCTCAGCGTGCCGTGCCGGAACCAGATTAGGGCCTGAAGCCATCCTGCGGTGTTGCGGCCAGCTCAAAAGAAAGTGAGTTGAAGAAAGGAGCTCAGGGGCACTGTAATTCACAAACCTGCAGAGTTATAAATGACAGCTATCGTCCAAAAATAGACTGAAGTAAGGCTGCCAAGAGGACTTGAAAGCGGGGCAGAATTGCAGGAAACCGATTTCCGGAGGTAGACTGGAATTGCATTGAAAGCATAGGAAAAGAGGCAGAACGTCCACAATGATGCACTTGGCCAAAAAGGGCGTATGCGTTTTTTCCTGAATATATTCAGGAAAAAACGCATACGCCCTTTTTGGCCAACCAAGCAAGCTTGCAAAGGAAATCTGCACTACAATGAAGTCTCACTGCCCCCCGGTCAAAAGGGCCATCTGAAAAAAGTGTAAAATCCAGAAAGGCAGCACAGGCCATGGAGAACTGGGAGCCTTGTTATGCTGATGGGCGGGATGTAAATTGCCAACAGACACTCGGGAGAAGTGTATGGTGTTTCCTGAAACATCTAAAAAACAAAGCAACAGAGCCTAGGGCACTTCCACTTATGGTCCTATAGCTTAGGGAAATTAAAATAAAAAAGACACAGCCACCCCAAAGTTTGGGACGCCTCTGTTTACAAGAACCTCGTTTACAGTACAAGTTCAACATCGCAGAAAGTGAAAAATGGATAAAGAAGCTGTGGTATTTACTTACAAAGCAATATCACTCAGCAATGAAATCTATGTCATCAGGCCCTTAGCAGCACAATGAGTGGATTCAGGTACGATGATTCTAACTGAAATAATTCACACAGAAAAAGAAACATCATAAGATATCAGTAATACACGGAATGTAAACTTGGCTACACAGGAACTGAATTACAGAACAGAACAGGGTCTCAAATTTAGAAAACCAACTTATGCTTGCTTAAGGGGAAAGGTGAGTTGGGGTGCTGCATAAAACCAGAGATTGAAATGAGCACAGATGAAGTTCCTTAAGCCAAATATGGAATAGACAAGAGCTACTCCTTGCTCAACGAAATGGACTCAACACCCCATATTAAACGCCTAAGAATGTACCTGACTAGTAAGTATCTTAAAACCTATGGATTGCTATGTCTCCAAAAGAGAATAAAGCATGTGTACAGGGGAATAAATGCAGCAGTGATAGGATTGGAGAGGTTCGGTGAGCAAATGAAGACCCTTTGAAGTCATATTGCATGGTACCCATTCCACGGGTCTCAACTCTCCAGGTTTAAGGTATTTTTCCTTCAGCTAAAACATGCATGTGGAACCCAGAGTATGATCAACCATGTGAACGGGAGACGTGTTCAAATATGTCTCAGTTTTCCTCCCCTGGTACTCGGGTGCAACATTCCAGACGCTTTACTAACACTCTCTCGACTTGGAGAATCAGTCCCTTTAACCTCTTGTTTGGCCCAGTTTGCAATTTCTGTGGAAGATGAAAAGGAATAGCGAGAACCAATGAGATACTAGCTGGAGGTGGCTGGACGGGCAAATTTAACTCTCATTTCCCACCAGGAAGAGGAAATAACCAAAGGCTCAGCGTGCCGTGCCGGAACCAGATTAGGGCCTGAAGCCATCCTGCGGTGTTGCGGCCAGGTCACAAGAAAGCGAGTTGAAGAAAGGAGCTCAGGGGCACTGTAATTCACAAACCTGCAGAGTTATAAATGACAGCTATCGTCCAAAAATAGACTGAAGTAAGGCTGCCAAGAGGACTTGAAAGCGGGGCAGAATTGCAGGAAACCGATTTCCGGAGGTAGACTGGAATTGCATTGAAAGCATAGGAAAAGAGGCAGAACGTCCACAATGATGCACTTGGCCAAAAAGGGCGTATGCGTTTTTTCCTGAATATATTCAGGAAAAAACGCATACGCCCTTTTTGGCCAACCAAGCAAGCTTGCAAAGGAAATCTGCACTACAATGAAGTCTCACTTCCCCCCGGTCAAAAGGGCCATCTGAAAAAAGTGTAAAATCCAGAAAGGCAGGACAGGCCATGGAGAACTGGGAGCCTTGTTATGCTGATGGGCGGGATGTAAATTGCCAACAGACACTCGGGAGAAGTGTATGGTGTTTCCTGAAACATCTAAAAAACAAAGCAACAGAGCCTAGGGCACTTCCACTTATGGTCCTATAGCTTAGGGAAATTAAAATCAAAAAGACACAGCCACCCCAAAGTTTGGGACGCCTCTGTTTACAAGAACCTCGTTTACCGTACAAGTTCAATATCACAGAAAGTGAAAAATGGATAAAGAACTTGTGGTACTTACGTACAATGCAGTATCACTCAGCAATGAAATCTATGTCATCAGGCCCGTAGCAGCATAATGAGTGGATTCAGGTACGATGATTCTAACTGAAATAAGTCACACAGAAAAAGAAACATCATAAGATATCACTAATACACGGAATGTAAACTTGGCTACACAGGAACTGAATTCCAAAACAGAACAGGGTCTCAAATTTAGAAAACCAACTTATGCTTGCTTAAGGGGAAAGGTGAGTTGGGGTGCTGCATAAAACCAGAGATTGAAATGAGCACAGATAAAGTTCCTTAAGCCAAATATGGAATAGACAAGAGCTACTCCTTGCTCAACGAAATGGACTCAACACCCCATATTAAACGCCTAAGAATGTACCTGACTAGTAAGTATCTTAAAACCTATGGATTGCTATGTCTCCAAAAGAGAATCAAGCATGTGTACAGGGGCATAAATGCAGCAGTGATAGGATTGGAGAGGTTCGGTGAGCAAATGAAGACCCTTTGAAGTCATATTGCATGGTACCCATTCCACGGGTCTCAACTCTCCAGGTTTAAGGTATTCTTCCTTCAGCTAAAACATGCATGTGGAACCCAGAGTATGAACAACCGTGTGAACGGGAGACGTGTTCAAATATGTCTCAGTTTTCCTCCCCTGGTACTCGGGTGCAACATTCCAGACGCTTTACTAACACTCTCCCCACTTGGAGAGTCAGCGCCTTTAACCTCCTGTTTGGCCCAGTTTGCAATTTCTGCGGAAGATGAACAGGAATAGGGAGAACCAATGAGAGACTAGCTGGAGGTGTCTGGACGGGCAAATTTAACTCTCATTTCCCACCAGGAAGAGGAAATAACCAAAGGCTCAGCGTGCCGTGCCGGAACCAGATTAGGGCCTGAAGCCATCCTGCGGTGTTGCGGCCAGCTCAAAAGAAAGTGAGTTGAAGAAAGGAGCTCAGGGGCACTGTAATTCACAAACCTGCAGAGTTATAAATGACAGCTATCGTCCAAAAATAGACTGAAGTAAGGCTGCCAAGAGGACTTGAAAGCGGGGCAGAATTGCAGGAAACCGATTTCAGGAGGTAGACTGGAATTGCATTGAAAGCATAGGAAAAGAGGCAGAACGTCCACAATGATGCACTTGGCCAAAAAGGGCGTATGCGTTTTTTCCTGAATATATTCAGGAAAAAACGCATACGCCCTTTTTGGCCAACCAAGCAAGCTTGCAAAGGAAATCTGCACTACAATGAAGTCTCACTTCCCCCCGGTCAAAAGGGCCATCTGAAAAAAGTGTAAAATCCAGAAAGGCAGGACAGGCCATGGAGAACTGGGAGCCTTGTTATGCTGATGGGCGGGATGTAAATTGCCAACAGACACTCGGGAGAAGTGTATGGTGTTTCCTGAAACATCTAAAAAACAAAGCAACAGAGCCTAGGGCACTTCCACTTATGGTCCTATAGCTTAGGGAAATTAAAATCAAAAAGACACAGCCACCCCAAAGTTTGGGACGCCTCTGTTTACAAGAACCTCGTTTACCGTACAAGTTCAATATCACAGAAAGTGAAAAATGGATAAAGAACTTGTGGTACTTACGTACAATGCAGTATCACTCAGCAATGAAATCTATGTCATCAGGCCCGTAGCAGCATAATGAGTGGATTCAGGTATGATGATTCGAACTGAAATAAGTCACACAGAAAAAGAAACATCATAAGATATCACTAATACACGGAATGTAAACTTGGCTACACAGGAACTGAATTCCAAAACAGAACAGGGTCTCAAATTTAGAAAACCAACTTATGCTTGCTTAAGGGGAAAGGTGAGTTGGGGTGCTGCATAAAACCAGAGATTGAAATGAGCACAGATAAAGTTCCTTAAGCCAAATATGGAATAGACAAGAGCTACTCCTTGTTCAACGAAATGGACTCAACACCCCATATTAAACGCCTAAGAATGTACCTGACTAGTAAGTATCTTAAAACCTATGGATTGCTATGTCTCCAAAAGAGAATCAAGCATGTGTACAGGGGCATAAATGCAGCAGTGATAGGATTGGAGAGGTTCGGTGAGCAAATGAAGACCCTTTGAAGTCATATTGCATGGTACCCATTCCACGGGTCTCAACTCTCCAGGTTTAAGGTATTCTTCCTTCAGCTAAAACATGCATGTGGAACCCAGAGTATGATCAACCATGTGAACGGGAGATGTGTTCAAATATGTCTCAGTTTTCCTCCCCTGCTACTCGGGTGCAACATTCCAGACGCTTTACTAACACTCTCCCCACTTGGAGAGTCAGCGCCTTTAACCTCCTGTTTGGCCCAGTTTGCAATTTCTGCGGAAGATGAACAGGAATAGGGAGAACCAATGAGAGACTAGCTGGAGGTGTCTGGACGGGCAAATTTAACTCTCATTTCCCATCTGGAACAGGAAATAACCAAAGGCTCAGCGTGCCGTGCCGGAACCAGATTAGGGCCTGAAGCCATCCTGCGGTGTTGCGGCCAGCTCAAAAGAAAGTGAGTTGAAGAAAGGAGCTCAGGGGCACTGTAATTCACAAACCTGCAGAGTTATAAATGACAGCTATCGTCCAAAAATATACTGAAGTAAGGCTGCCAAGAGGACTTGAAAGCGGGGCAGAATTGCAGGAAACCGATTTCAGGAGGTAGACTGGAATTGCATTG
This sequence comes from Grampus griseus, assembly GCF_964374135.1. Classification (NCBI taxonomy): domain Eukaryota; kingdom Metazoa; phylum Chordata; class Mammalia; order Artiodactyla; family Delphinidae; genus Grampus; species Grampus griseus. Next base: position 111,501 of record NW_028133083.1, read on the forward strand.
AAAGCATAGGAAAAGAGGCAGAACGTCCACAATGATGCACTTGGCCAAAAAGGGCGTATGCGTTTTTTCCTGAATATATTCAGGAAAAAACGCATACGCCCTTTTTGGCCAACCAAGCAAGCTTGCAAAGGAAATCTGCACTACAATGAAGTCTCACTTCCCCCCGGTCAAAAGGGCCATCTGAAAAAAGTGTAAAATCCAGAAAGGCAGCACAGGCCATGGAGAACTGGGAGCCTTGTTATGCTGATGGGCGGGATGTAAATTGCCAACAGACACTCGGGAGAAGTGTATGGTGTTTCCTGAAACATCTAAAAAACAAAGCAACAGAGCCTAGGGCACTTCCACTTATGGTCCTATAGCTTAGGGAAATTAAAATCAAAAAGACACAGCCACCCCAAAGTTTGGGACGCCTCTGTTTACAAGAACCTCGTTTACAGTACAAGTTCAACATCGCAGAAAGTGAAAAATGGATAAAGAACTTGTGGTACTTACGTACATTGCAGTATCACTTAGCAATGAAATCTATGTCATCAGGCCCGTAGCAGCATAATGAGTGGATTCAGGTACGATGATTCTAACTGAAATAAGTCACACAGAAAAAGAAACATCATAAGATATCACTAATACACGGAATGTAAACTTGGCTACACAGGAACTGAATTACAGAACAGAACAGGGTCTCAAATTTAGAAAACCAACTTATACTTGCTTAAGAGGAAAGGTGAGTTGGGGTGCTGCATAAAACCAGAGATTGAAATGAGCACAGATAAAGTTCCTTAAGCCAAATATGGAATAGACAAGAGCTACTCCTTGCTCAACGAAATGGACTCAACACCCCATATTAAACGCCTAAGAATGTACCTGACTAGTAAGTATCTTAAAACCTATGGATTGCTATGTCTCCGAAAGAGAATCAAGCGTGTGTACAGGGACATAAATGCAGCAGTGATAGGATTGCAGAGGTTCGGTGAGCAAATGAAGACCCTTTGAAGTCATATTGCATGGTACCCATTCCACGGGTCTCAACTCTCCAGGTTTAAGGTATTCTTCCTTCAGCTAAAACATGCATGTGGAACCCAGAGTATGATCAACCATGTGATCAGGAGACGTGTTCAAATATGTCTCAGTTTTCCTCCCCTGGTACTCGGGTGCAACATTCCAGACGCTTTACTAACACTCTCCCGACTTGGAGAGTCAGTCCCTTTAACCTCCTGTTTGGCCCAGTTTGCAATTTCTGCGGAAGATGAACAGGAATAGGGAGAACCAATGAGAGACTAGCTGGAGGTGTCTGGACGGGCAAATTTAACTCTCATTTCCCATCTGGAAGAGGAAATAACCAAAGGCTCAGCGTGCCGTGCCGGAACCAGATTAGGGCCTGAAGCCATCCTGCGGTGTTGCGGCCAGCTCAAAAGAAAGTGAGTTGAAGAAAGAAGCTCAGGGGCACTGTAATTCACAAACCTGCAGAGTTATAAATGACAGCTATCGTCCAAAAATATACTGAAGTAAGGCTGCCAAGAGGACTTGAAAGCGGGGCAGAATTGCAGGAAACCGATTTCAGGAGGTAGACTGGAATTGCATTGAAAGCATAGGAAAAGAGGCAGAACGTCCACAATGATGCACTTGGCCAAAAAGGGCGTATGCGTTTTTTCCTGAATATATTCAGGAAAAAACGCATACGCCCTTTTTGGCCAACCAAGCAAGCTTGCAAAGGAAATCTGCACTACAATGAAGTCTCACTTCCCCCCGGTCAAAAGGGCCATCTGAAAAAAGTGTAAAATCCAGAAAGGCAGCACAGGCCATGGAGAACTGGGAGCCTTGTTATGCTGATGGGCGGGATGTAAATTGCCAACAGACAATAGGGAGAAGTGTATGGTGTTTCCTGAAACATCTAAAAAACAAAGCAACAGAGCCTAGGGCACTTCCACTTATGGTCCTATAGCTTAGGGAAATTAAAATAAAAAAGACACAGCCACCCCAAAGTTTGGGTCGCCTCTGTTTACAAGAACCTCGTTTACAGTACAAGTTCAACATCGCAGAAAGTGAAAAATGGATAAAGAAGCTGTGGTATTTACTTACAAAGCAATATCACTCAGCAATGAAATCTATGTCATCAGGCCCTTAGCAGCACAATGAGTGGATTCAGGTACGATGATTCTAACTGAAATAATTCACACAGAAAAAGAAACATCATAAGATATCAGTAATACACGGAATGTAAACTTGGCTACACAGGAACTGAATTACAGAACAGAACAGGGTCTCAAATTTAGAAAACCAACTTATGCTTGCTTAAGGGTAAAGGTGAGTTGGGGTGCTGCATAAAACCAGAGATTGAAATGAGCACAGATGAAGTTCCTTAAGCCAAATATGGAATAGACAAGAGCTACTCCTTGCTCAACGAAATGGACTCAACACCCCATATTAAACGCCTAAGAATGTACCTGACTAGTAAGTATCTTAAAACCTATGGATTGCTATGTCTCCAAAAGAGAATCAAGCATGTGTACAGGGGAATAAATGCAGCAGTGATAGGATTGGAGAGGTTCGGTGAGCAAATGAAGACCCTTTGAAGTCATATTGCATGGTACCCATTCCACGGGTCTCAACTCTCCAGGTTTAAGGTATTTTTCCTTCAGCTAAAACATGCATGTGGAACCCAGAGTATGATCAACCATGTGAACGGGAGACGTGTTCAAATATGTCTCAGTTTTCCTCCCCTGGTACTCGGGTGCAACATTCCAGACGCTTTACTAACACTCCCCCACTTGGAGAGTCAGCGCCTTTAACCTCCTGTTTGGCCCAGTTTGCAATTTCTGCGGAAGATGAACAGGAATAGGGAGAACCAATGAGAGACTAGCTGGAGGTGTCTGGACGGGCAAATTTAACTCTCATTTCCCACCAGGAAGAGGAAATAACCAAAGGCTCAGCGTGCCGTGCCGGAACCAGATTAGGGCCTGAAGCCATCCTGCGGTGTTGCGGCCAGGTCACAAGAAAGCGAGTTGAAGAAAGGAGCTCAGGGGCACTGTAATTCACAAACCTGCAGAGTTATAAATGACAGCTATCGTCCAAAAATATACTGAAGTAAGGCTGCCAAGAGGACTTGAAAGCGGGGCAGAATTGCAGGAAACCGATTTCAGGAGGTAGACTGGAATTGCATTGAAAGCATAGGAAAAGAGGCAGAACGTCCACAATGATGCACTTGGCCAAAAAGGGCGTATGCGTTTTTTCCTGAATATATTCAGGAAAAAACGCATACGCCCTTTTTGGCCAACCAAGCAAGCTTGCAAAGGAAATCTGCACTACAATGAAGTCTCACTTCCCCCCGGTCAAAACGGCCATCTGAAAAAAGTGTAAAATCCAGAAAGGCAGCACAGGCCATGGAGAACTGGGAGCCTTGTTATGCTGATGGGCGGGATGTAAATTGCCAACAGACACTCGTGAGAAGTGTATGGTGTTTCCTGAAACATCTAAAAAACAAAGCAACAGAGCCTAGGGCACTTCCACTTATGGTCCTATAGCTTAGGGAAATTAAAATCAAAAAGACACAGCCACCCCAAAGTTTGGGACGCCTCTGTTTACAAGAACCTTGTTTACCGTACAACTTCAACATCGCAGAAAGTGAGAAATGGATAAAGAACTTGTGGTACTTACGTACAATGCAGTATCACTTAGCAATGAAATCTATGTCATCAGGCCCGTAGCAGCATAATGAGTGGATTCAGGTACGATGATTCTAACTGAAATAAGTCACACAGAAAAAGAAACATCATAAGATATCACTAATACACGGAATGTAAACTTGGCTACACAGGAACTGAATTCCAAAACAGAACAGGGTCTCAAATTTAGAAAACCAACTTATGCTTGCTTAAGAGGAAAGGTGAGTTGGGGTGCTGCATAAAACCAGAGATTGAAATGAGCACAGATAAAGTTCCTTAAGCCAAATATGGAATAGACAAGAGCTACTCCTTGCTCAACGAAATGGACTCAACACCCCATATTCAACGCCTAGGAATATACCTGCCTAGTAAGAATCATAAAAGCAATGGATTTATATATCTCTGTAAGAGAATGAAGAGTGTGTACAGCGGCATTAAAGCAGTGAAAATCAGCTAAATCCCATATTAAAAATAAATTTCTTAAGCAAAACACAATGACAGTGAAATAGAGAGCAATACTTAAGTAATTCATTCAAGTCTTCTGATGCAACCTGCATTTACCATATCTACACCCAGAGCTGGGTGACACATAAGGCTGGACACTTGGGGCTCATAAGATTGGTGAGGTTCGGTGAGCAAATGCAGACCCTTTGAAGTCATATTGCATGGTACACATTCCATGGGTCTCAACTCTCCAGGTTTAAGGGATTCTTCCTTCAGCTAAAACATGCATGTGGAACCCAGAGTATGATCCACCGTGTGATCGAGAAACGTGTTCAAATATGTCTCACTTTTCGTTCCCTGGTACTCGGGTGCAACATTCCAGACGCTTTACTAACACTCTCCCGACTTGGAGAGTCAGTCCCTTTAACCTCCTGTTTGGCCCAGTTTGCAATTTCTGCGGAAGATGAACAGGAATAGCGAGAACCAATGAGAGACTAGCTGGAGGTGTCTGGACGGGCAAATTTAACTCTCATTTCCCACAGGGAAGAGCAATAAACCAAAGGCTCAGCATGCCGTGCCGGAACCAGATTAGGGCCTGAAGCAATCCTGCGGTGTTGTGGCCAGCTCACAAGAAAGCGAGTTGAAGAAAGGAGCTCAGGGGCACTGTAATTCACAAACCTGCAGAATTATAAATGACAGCTATTGTCCGAAAATATACTGAAGTAGGGCTGCCAAGAGGACTTGAATGCGGGGCAGAATTGCAGGAAACCGATTTCAGGAGGAATCGGAATTGGATTGCATTTAAAACACAGGAAAAGAGGCAGAACGTCGACAATGATGCACTTGGCCAAAAAGGGCGTATGTGTTTTTTCCTGAATATATTCAGGAAAAAACTCATACGCCCTTTTTGGCCAACCAAGCAAGCTTGCAAAGGAAATCTGCACTACAATGAAGTCTCACTTCCCCCCGGTCAAAAGGGCCATCTGAAAAAAGTGTAAAATCCAGAAAGGCAGAACAGGCCATGGAGAACTGCGAGCCTTGTTATGCTGATGGGTGGAATGTAAATTACCAACAGCCGCTCTGTAGAAGTGTATGGTGTTTCCTGAAACATCTAAAAAACAAAGCAACAGAGCCTAGGGCACTTCCACTTATGGTCCTATAGCTTAGGGAAATTAAAATCAAAAAGACACAGCCACCCCAAAGTTTGGGACGCCTCTGTTTACAAGAACCTCGTTTACCGTACAAGTTCAACATCGCAGAAAGTGAAAAATGGATAAAGAACTTGTGGTACTTACGTACAATGCAGTATCACTTAGCAATGAAATCTATGTCATCAGGCCCATAGCAGCTTAATGAGTGGATTCAGGTACGATGATTCTAACTGAAATAAGTCACACAGAAAAAGAAACATCATAAGATATCACTAATACACGGAATGTAAACTTGGCTACACAGGAACTGAATTACAGAACAGAACAGGGTCTCAAATTTAGAAAACCAACTTATGCTTGCTTAAGAGGAAAGGTGAGTTGGGGTGCTGCATAAAACCAGAGATTGAAATGAGCACAGATAAAGTTCCTTAAGCCAAATATGGAATAGACAAGAGCTACTCCTTGCTCAACGAAATGGACTCAACACCGCATATTAAACGCCTAAGAATGTACCTGACTAGTAAGTATCTTAAAACCTATGGATTGCTATGTCTCCAAAAGAGAATCAAGCGTGTGTACAGGGGCATAAACGCAGCAGTGATAGGATTGGAGAGGTTCGGTGAGCAAATGAAGACCCTTTGAAGTCATATTGCATGGTACCCATTCCACGGGTCGCAACTCTCCAGGTTTAAGGTATTCTTCCTTCAGCTAAAACATGCATGTGGAACCCAGAGTATGATCAACCATGTGATCGGGAGACGTGTTCAAATATGTCTCAGTTTTCCTCCCCTGGTACTCGGGTGCAACATTCCAGACGCTTTACTAACACTCTCCCGACTTGGAGAGTCAGCGCCTTTAACCTCCTGTTTGGCCCAGTTTGCAATTTCTGCGGAAGATGAACAGGAATAGGGAGAACCAATGAGAGACTAGCTGGAGGTGTCTGGACGGGCAAATTTAACTCTCATTTCCCACCAGGAAGAGGAAATAACCAAAGGCTCAGCGTGCCGTGCCGGAACCAGATTAGGGCCTGAAGCCATCCTGCGGTGTTGCGGCCAGCTCAAAAGAAAGCGAGTTGAAGAAAGGAGCTTAGGGGCACTGTAATTCACAAACCTGCAGAGTTATAAATGACAGCTATTGTCCAAAAATATACTGAAGTAAGGCTGCCAAGAGGACTTGAAAGCGGGGCAGAATTGCAGGAAACCGATTTCAGGAGGTAGACTGGAATTGCATTGAAAGCATAGGAAAAGAGGCAGAACGTCCACAATGATGCACTTGGCCAAAAAGGGCGTTTGCGTTTTTTCCTGAATACATTCAGGAAAAAATGCATACACCCTTTTTGGCCAACCAAGCAAGCTTGCAAAGGAAATCTGCACTACAATGAAGTCTCACTTCCCCCCGGTCAAAAGGGCCATCTGAAAAAAGTGTAAAATCCAGAAAGGCAGGACAGGCCATGGAGAACTGGGAGCCTTGTTATGCTGATGGGCGGGATGTAAATTGCCAACAGACACTCGGGAGAAGTGTATGGAGTTTCCTGAAACATCTAAAAAACAAAGCAACAGAGCCTAGGGCACTTCCACTTATGGTCCTATAGCTTAGGGAAATTAAAATCAAAACGATACATCCACCCCAAAGTTTGGGACGCCTCTGTTTACAAGAACCTCGTTTACCGTACAAGTTCAATATCGCAGAAAGTGGAAAATGGATAAAGAACTTGTGGTACTTACGTACAATGCACTATCACTCAGCAATGAAATCTATGTCATCAGGCCCGTAGCAGCATAATGAGTGGATTCAGGTACGATGATTCTAACTGAAATAAGTCACACAGAAAAAGAAACATCATAAGATATCACTAATACACGGAATGTAAACTTGGCTACACAGGAACTGAATTCCAAAACAGAACAGGGTCTCAAATTTAGAAAACCAACTTATGCTTGCTTAAGGGGAAAGGTGAGTTGGGGTGCTGCATAAAACCAGAGATTGAAATGAGCACAGATAAAGTTCCTTAAGCCAAATATGGAATAGACAAGAGCTACTCCTTGCTCAACGAAATGGACTCAACACCCCATATTAAACGCCTAAGAATGTACCTGACTAGTAAGTATCTTAAAACCTATGGATTGCTATGTCTCCAAAAGAGAATCAAGCGTGTGTACAGGGGCATAAACGCAGCAGTGATAGGATTGGAGAGTTTCGCTGAGCAAATGAAGACCCTTTGAAGTCATATTGCATGGTACCCATTCCACAGGTTTCAACTACCCAGGTTTAATGTATTCTTCCTTCAGCTAAAACATGCATGTGGAACCCAGAGTATGATCAACCGTGTGAACGGGAGACGTGTTCAAATATGTCTCAGTTTTCCTCCCCTGGTACTCGGGTGCAACATTCCAGATGCTTTACTAACACTCTCCCCACTTGGAGAGTCAGCGCCTTTAACCTCCTGTTTGGCCCAGTTTGCAATTTCTGCGGAAGATGAACAGGAATAGGGAGAACCAATGAGAGACTAGCTGGAGGTGTCTGGACGGGCAAATTTAACTCTCATTTCCCACCAGGAAGAGGAAATAACCAAAGGCTCAGCGTGCCGTGCCGGAACCAGATTAGGGCCTGAAGGCATCCTGCGGTTTTGCGGCCAGGTCACAAGAAAGCGAGTTGAAGAAAGGAGCTCAGGGGCACTGTAATTCACAAACCTGCAGAGTTATAAATGACAGCTATCGTCCAAAAATATACTGAAGTAAGGCTGCCAAGAGGACTTGAAAGCGGGGCAGAATTGCAGGAAACCGATTTCAGGAGGTTGACTGGAATTGCATTGAAAGCATAGGAAAAGAGGCAGAACGTCCACAATGATGCACTTGGTCAAAAAGGGCGTATGCGCTTTTTCCTGAATATATTCAGGAAAAAACGCATACGCCCTTTTTGGCCAACCAAGCAAGCTTGCAAAGGAAATCTGCACTACAATGAAGTCTCACTTCCCCCCGGTCAAAAGGGCCATCTGAAAAAAGTGTAAAATCCAGAAAGGCAGGACAGGCCATGGAGAACTGGGAGCCTTGTTATGCTGATGGGCGGGATGTGAATTGCCAACAGACACTCGGGAGAAGTGTATGGTGTTTCCTGAAACATCTAAAAAACAAAGCAACAGAGCCTAGGGCACTTCCACTTATGGTCCTATAGCTTAGGGAAATTAAAATCAAAAAGACACAGCCACCCCAAAGTTTGGGACGCCTCTGTTTACAAGAACCTCGTTTACCGTACAAGTTCAATATCACAGAAAGTGAAAAATGGATAAAGAACTTGTGGTACTTACGTACAATGCAGTATCACTCAGCAATGAAATCTATGTCATCAGGCCCGTAGCAGCATAAAGGGTGGATTCAGGTACGATGATTCTAACTGAAATAAGTCACACAGAAAAAGAAACATCATAAGATATCAGTAATACACGGAATGTAAACTTGGCTACACAGGAACTGAATTACAGAACAGAACAGGGTCTCAAATTTAGAAAACCAACTTATGCTTGCTTAAGGGGAAAGGTGAGTTGGGGTGCTGCATAAAACCAGAGATTGAAATGAGCACAGATAAAGTTCCTTAAGCCAAATATGGAATAGACAAGATCTACTCCTTGTTCAACGAAATGGACTCAAAACCGCATATTAAACGCCTAAGTATGTAGCTGACTAGTAAGTATCTTAAAACCTATGGATTGCTATGTCTCCAAAAGAGAATCAAGCGTGTGTACAGGGGCATAAACGCAGCAGTGATAGGATTGGAGAGTTTCGGTGAGCAAATGAAGACCCTTTGAAGTCATATTGCATGGTACCCATTCCACAGGTTTCAACTACCCACGTTTAAGGTATTCTACCTTCAGCTAATACATGCATGTGGAACCCAGAGTATGATCAACCGTGTGAACGGGAGACGTGTTCAAATATGTCTCAGTTTTCCTCCCCTGGTACTCGGGTGCAACATTCCAGATGCTTTACTAACACTCTCCCCACTTGGAGAGTCAGCGCCTTTAACCTCCTGTTTGGCCCAGTTTGCAATTTCTGCGGAAGATGAACAGGAATAGGGAGAACCAATGATAGACTAGCTGAGGTGTCTGGACGGGCAAATTTAACTCTCATTTCCCACCAGGAAGAGGAAATAACCAAAGGCTCAGCGTGCCGTGCTGGAACCAGATTAGGGCCTGAAGCCATCCTGCGGTTTTGCGGCCAGGTCACAAGAAAGCGAGTTGAAGAAAGGAGCTCAGGGGCACTGTAATTCACAAACGTGCAGAGTTATAAATGACAGCTATCGTCCAAAAATATACTGAAGTAAGGCTGCCAAGAGGACTTGAAAGCGGGGCAGAATTGCAGGAAACCGATTTCAGGAGGTAGACTGGAATTGCATTGAAAGCATAGGAAAAGAGGCAGAACGTCCCCAATGATGCACTTGGTCAAAAAGGGCGTATGCGTTTTTTCCTGAATATATTCAGGAAAAAACGCATACGCCCTTTTTGGCCAACCAAGCAAGCTTGCAAAGGAAATCTGCACTACAATGAAGTCTCACTTCCCCCCGGTCAAAAGGGCCATCTGAAAAAAGTGTAAAATCCAGCAAGGCAGGACAGGCCATGGAGAACTGGGAGCCTTGTTATGCTGCTGGGCGGGATGTAAATTGCCAACAGACACTCGGGAGAAGTGTATGGTGTTTCCTGAAACATCTAAAAAACAAAGCAACAGAGCCTAGGGCACTTCCACTTATGGTCCTATAGCTTAGGGAAATTAAAATCAAAAAGACACAGCCACCCCAAAGTTTGGGACGCCTCTGTTTACAAGAACCTCGTTTACCGTACAAGTTCAATATCACAGAAAGTGAAAAATGGATAAAGAACTTGTGGTACTTACGTACAATGCAGTATCACTCAGCAATGAAATCTATGTCATCAGGCCCGTAGCAGCATAAAGGGTGGATTCAGGTACGATGATTCTAACTGAAATAAGTCACACAGAAAAAGAAACATCATAAGATATCAGTAATACACGGAATGTAAACTTGGCTACACAGGAACTGAATTACAGAACAGAACAGGGTCTCAAATTTAGAAAACCAACTTATGCTTGCTTAAGGGGAAAGGTGAGTTGGGGTGCTGCATAAAACCAGAGATTGAAATGAGCACAGATAAAGTTCCTTAAGCCAAATATGGAATAGACAAGATCTACTCCTTGTTCAACGAAATGGACTCAAAACCGCATATTAAACGCCTAAGTATGTAGCTGACTAGTAAGTATCTTAAAACCTATGGATTGCTATGTCTCCAAAAGAGAATCAAGCGTGTGTACAGGGGCATAAACGCAGCAGTGATAGGATTGGAGAGTTTCGGTGAGCAAATGAAGACCCTTTGAAGTCATATTGCATGGTACCCATTCCACAGGTTTCAACTACCCACGTTTAAGGTATTCTACCTTCAGCTAATACATGCATGTGGAACCCAGAGTATGATCAACCGTGTGAACGGGAGACGTGTTCAAATATGTCTCAGTTTTCCTCCCCTGGTACTCGGGTGCAACATTCCAGATGCTTTACTAACACTCTCCCCACTTGGAGAGTCAGCGCCTTTAACCTCCTGTTTGGCCCAGTTTGCAATTTCTGCGGAAGATGAACAGGAATAGGGAGAACCAATGATAGACTAGCTGAGGTGTCTGGACGGGCAAATTTAACTCTCATTTCCCACCAGGAAGAGGAAATAACCAAAGGCTCAGCGTGCCGTGCTGGAACCAGATTAGGGCCTGAAGCCATCCTGCGGTTTTGCGGCCAGGTCACAAGAAAGCGAGTTGAAGAAAGGAGCTCAGGGGCACTGTAATTCACAAACGTGCAGAGTTATAAATGACAGCTATCGTCCAAAAATATACTGAAGTAAGGCTGCCAAGAGGACTTGAAAGCGGGGCAGAATTGCAGGAAACCGATTTCAGGAGGTAGACTGGAATTGCATTGAAAGCATAGGAAAAGAGGCAGAACGTCCCCAATGATGCACTTGGTCAAAAAGGGCGTATGCGTTTTTTCCTGAATATATTCAGGAAAAAACGCATACGCCCTTTTTGGCCAACCAAGCAAGCTTGCAAAGGAAATCTGCACTACAATGAAGTCTCACTTCCCCCCGGTCAAAAGGGCCATCTGAAAAAAGTGTAAAATCCAGCAAGGCAGGACAGGCCATGGAGAACTGGGAGCCTTGTTATGCTGCTGGGCGGGATGTAAATTGCCAACAGACACTCGGGAGAAGTGTATGGTGTTTCCTGAAACATCTAAAAAACAAAGCAACAGAGCCTAGGGCACTTCCACTTATGGTCCTATAGCTTAGGGAAATTAAAATCAAAAAGACACAGCCACCCCAAAGTTTGGGACGCCTCTGTTTACAAGAACCTCGTTTACCGTACAAGTTCAATATCACAGAAAGTGAAAAATGGATAAAGAACTTGTGGTACTTACGTACAATGCAGTATCACTCAGCAATGAAATCTATGTCATCAGGCCCGTAGCAGCATAAAGGGTGGATTCAGGTACGATAATTCTAACTGAAATAAGTCACACAGAAAAAGAAACATCATAAGATATCACTAATACATGGAATGTAAACTTGGCTACACAGGAACTGAATTCCAAAACAGTACGGGGTCTCAAATTTAGAAAACCAACTTATGCTTGCTTAAGGGGAAAGGTGAGTTGGGGTGCTGCATAAAACCAGAGATTGAAATGAGCATAGATAAAGTTCCTTAAGCCAAATATGGAATAGACAAGAGCTACTCCTTGCTCAACGAAATGGACTCAACACCGCATATTAAACGCCTAAGAATGTACCTGACTAGTAAGTATCTTAAAACCTATGGATTGCTATGTCTACAAAAGAGAATCAAGCGTGTGTACAGGGGCATAAACGCAGCAGTGATAGGATTGGAGAGGTTCGGTGAGCAAATGAAGACCCTTTGAAGTCATATTGCATGGTACCCATTCCACAGGTTTCAACTACCCACGTTTAAGGTATTCTTGCTTCAGCTAAAACATGCATATGGAACCCAGAGTATGATCAACCGTGTGAACGGGAGACGTGTTCAAATATGTGTCAGTTTTCCTCCCCTGGTACTCGGGTGCAACATTCCAGATGCTTTACTAACACTCTCCCCACTTGGAGAGTCAGCGCCTTTAACCTCCTGTTTGGCCCAGTTTGCAATTTCTGCGGAAGATGAACAGGAATAGGGAGAACCAATGAGAGACTAGCTGGAGGTGTCTGGACGGGCAAATTTAACTCTCATTTCCCACCAGGAAGAGGAAATAACCAAAGGCTCAGCGTGCCGTGCCGGAACCAGTTTAGGGCCTGAAGCCATCCTGCGGTTTTGCGGCCAGGTCACAAGAAAGCGAGTTGAAGAAAGGAGCTCAGGGGCACTGTAATTCACAAACCTGCAGAGTTATAAATGACAGCTATCGTCCAAAAATATACTGAAGTAAGGCTGCCAAGAGGACTTGAAAGCGGGGCAGAATTGCAGGAAACCGATTTCAGGAGGTAGACTGGAATTGCACTGAAAGCATAGGAAAAGAGGCAGAACGTCCACAATGATGCACTTGGCCAAAAAGGGCGTATGCGTTTTTTCCTGAATATATTCAGGAAAAAACGCATACGCACTTTTTGGCCAACCAAGCAAGCTTGCAAAGGAAATCTGCACTACAATGAAGTCTCACTTCCCCCCGGTCAAAAGGGCCATCTGAAAAAAGTGTAAAATCCAGAAAGGCAGGACAGGCCATGGAGAACTGGGAGCCTTGTTATGCTGATGGGCGGGATGTAAATTGCCAACAGACACTCGGGAGAAGTGTATGGTGTTTCCTGAAACATCTAAAAAACAAAGCAACAGAGCCTAGGGCACTTCCACTTATGGTCCTATAGCTTAGGGAAATTAAAATCAAAAAGACACAGCCACCCCATAATTTGGGACGGCTCTTTTTACAGGAATCTGTTCTGCGGCACAAGTTAAATATCTCAGAGAGCAAATAATGGATAAAGAAGTTGCGGTACTTATGTACAACAGAATACCACTCAGCAATGAAATCTATGTCACCAGGCCCGTACCAGCAGAATGAGTGGATTGAGGCACGATGATTCTAAGTGAAATAAGTCACACAGAAAAAGAAACATCATAAGGTATCACTAATACACGGAATGTGAACTTGGCTACACATGAACTGAATTACAAAACAGAACATGGTCTCAAATTTAGAAAACCAACTTATGCTTGCTTAAGGGGAAGGTGAGTTGGGGTGCTGCATAAAAGCAGAGTTTGAAATTAGCACAGATACCGTTCCATAAGCCAAATATTTAATAGACAAGACCTACCCCTTGCTCAACGAAATGGATTCAACAATGAGGTATCACCTCACACCTTGTAGAATAGGCATCATTGAAAATCTACAAACAAAAAATGCTGGAAAGGGTGTGGAGAAAAGGAACCCTCTTCCACTATTGTTGGGAATATAAATTGATACAGTCATTATGGAGAACAATATGGAATTTCTTAAGAAACTAACAATAGAATTACCATATGATACAGCAATCCCAGTACTGGACATATACCCAGACAAAACCATAAATCAAAAAGAGTCATTCACCGCAATGTTCATTGCATCACTATTTACAATATCGAGGTAATGGAAGCAACCTAAATGCCCACAGACAGACGAATGCATAAAGCTGTGGTACATATATAAAATGGAATATTACTAAGCCATGAAAAGGAATGAAATTGGGTCATTTGTAGAGACGTCGATGGATCTAGAGACTGTCATACAGAGTGAAGTAAGTCAGAAAGAGAAAAACAAATCTTGTATATTCATGCATATATGTGGAACCTAGAAAAACTGTACAGATTAACCATTTTGCAAGGCATAAATAGAGCAACAGATGTAGACAACAAACGTATGGACAACAAGGGGGGAAAGCTGTTGGGGGGGTGGTGGTGGGAGGAGTTGAGAGACTGGGATTGGCATGTATACATTTATATGTATAAAATAGATAACCAATAAGAACCTGCTGTATAAAAATATAAAATAAAATTCAAAATTAAAAAGAAATAAAATTTAAAAAATAAAACAGAAAAAACAATTATTCCCTGCACATACATGTATTTATATGAATAAATTATTTCCATGCTTATATCTGTAAATACAAAAAAGAGGAATAAAATCTACCTTGAACCAAAAACGAAAAAGAGAAAAAAACACAGAACCCACCAGTTACACAGAGGAAAACCGTATCAGGGCACTTGCTCCAGTTGTAAACAATTCTGAAGTTGGTCAGTGGTGGGGAATCGTCTCCCATTCAGCCAGCAGCCCCCACGCAACAAGCGTCCTCATTGCAAAGCTGGGGCACCGTGCCGAGGCATCTGTGAGTAAACGTGATCTGAGCCCCAGGCCAGTTGTTGCTGAACTATTCCCACCCGTCCCAGGTAAAACACCTGAATATATACAAGGACTTGAAAGCCTAGAGGAAGGGCCATAGAGCCACACGAGTGACAGCATGCCAGCCGACTTGGTGCCTGCAGGCCAGCCAGGATGGTCCTGGCCCTGGGTGCTCTTCTGGAAGATTTCCATTTCCCTGCCTGAGATACCCGTCCTGTCCCTGCCCCCACTGCTTTTTTCCTTCCTCACCTCTGCCCAGGGAGAAATTCCAGCAGCAGGTATGGGTGACACATCCTCTTCTTTAGCAGGTGGCAGCCTGGCAACTGCTGCAGAAAGTCCAGCAGAGCCCCACTCACACTGGGCCACCCACAAAGCCGTGGCCTCTCACTCCCTCCCACCAGCCCAGCCCCGAGACTGCTGACAGGGCAAAGAAAATGGTGTCAGGCACGGCTGCAGGGGCTCTTGCTGCCTGGAGTGGTATTTATATTGATCTCAACCCAGGCACACCTGGGGAGGGCTGGCCGGCACGGTAAGGCTGCCCAGGTCAGCCAATCATCACCCCTCAGGGACTCACAGTTGCAGAAAATGGAACTTGCTGAACCGGCCAGGTCCAAGGAACAGGTGTGGGCTCCTGAGAGTCAGGATAGACGAGGGGCTGCAGCTTTGGCTTGTTTTCTAATCATTTTATCTGGCCCATGAGTGGGAGACAACTTCAAGAAAACCCTCTCCTAATGAGAGGAACCCAGGAGTCAGGGAGACGAGGGGTGGATGGTGGTTGGAGACAGAGGCCTGGTGCCCCGGGTGCAGTGGAAGTCTCTGGAAGACCAGGTGGAGGGAGGCCTCACGGAGTGATGCCCAGGGTCACAGACCTGTCGCAGCTGCTGTTTGTTAGTTCAAGTCCTGCTCTGAGGTGCTCTGTGTCAGCTCTGAGTGACAGGTGAGCTGGGGGTGCTCTGCAATGAGGGCTATGTGCACGGTTCCTGTGTGCCCAGCCCTGCCACAGTACCTGCAAGGGTAGATCTGTATCCTGGGAGGGGCCTGATCACAAGAGCCCCGTGGGCTGGGGTGGGGGTGGGGTACCTGCCCAGGTGAGCTCCATATTCTGGGATTGGTCTGACCACGAGAGCCCCATGGGCTGCTGGGGACCTGGTAAAGGATGTCAGGACAGTCAGTGAAGCCACTGAGGATATACCTCCAGTTGCTCCTAATTCCTACACCCTGCTGGTCATTCTACCAACCACCAGGACATGGTATTCTGTATTAGTCTTCAATGATGCCTTCTTTTGTATTCCATTAGTCCCAGAGTCACAAGAAATTTTGGCTTGTGAGTGGCAGGACTCAACATACAACTAAAACAATACTTCCGGGCCGTCTGGCCCCAAGGGTGCAAAAATTCCCACACCGTCTTTGGGGAAAGCTTAGCTAAAGACCTAAAAGTTCTACCTCTGGAAAAGGAAACCCTCCTTCAATATGCAGATGACATTCTGATCGCCAGCCCTACTAAGGAGGCCTCTGAACTACCAAGCCAATAAAGGATAGAAGTTGTCCAAGAAAAAGCTCAAATATCACAGACTGCGGTGACCTGCCTGGGCTTCATTCTCACACAAGGTCAGAGAAGCCCATCCCAGGAAAGGGAAGAAACCATTTTCAGCCTTACCCCTTTCTAAAACTAGAAGACAGCTTAGGGGTTCCTGGGGAGGCCAGGGTTTGCTGCTTCTGGATCCCTAACTACAGTCTACTAGCTGGGCCTCTATATGAAACACTGAAAGGAAAAGATGATGATCCTTTTGAATAGAATCCAGAAGTGGCCTTTCAAGAATGGAAAGAGCAGTCAATTCAGACCCTTGCCCTGGAACTCCCTAATTTAGCTAAACCCTTTGACCTTTACATTCCCGGTGAAAGGTGAATCGCCATTGGAGAATTAGTGCAAAAACTGGGACCACTTGAAATGGAACAATGCAAGAATGCCATCCAGGTAGGATAAACTACGGTCACTAAGGAGCTTGGCCCACTGCCACATCTGGCCAAGATACTGGCGGTATCTAAAAACCTGGAAATCAGCAGCCCGAAAGGCCACCTCCCTCCTAAGGGAAAAGGACCCCACGTGGTGATCCTAACCACCAACCATGCCCTGAAGTTGCAGGTTTCGCTCCGTTGGCACACCGACCTCGAGTGAGGAGGCCCTTCAACTCCAACATCCAGAGAGATAACCGGGGGTAACAGGGCACCATGACGACTCGTGTGAACATCATTTGACCTGGAGTTTCTCTCATAAAACAACAAGAGTGTGTCCCAAAAGAGTAGACTACTGCTTGCAGGACTTACTGCACCCAGAGGGGAGCTAATAATCTTGGTGGGGGAACAGTATACCACACTGTCACCATAGAAAAGCCTACAGACACCGTGATGATGGTGGCCAATAAGACCGGCTGGACTCCTGTTTACTTCAAAAGGCTGTTGACTCAGTAGCCATCATGGTCCTTATCACCACTGACCCTGGACTGTCTGGGAGTTGAGCGGGCAGGGCTCTGACACCTGGTGCTGTTTGTACGTTAATTCAGGGGCCTAATTGAAGAAAGCGCAGACTACTGGTCAGAGCATCTAGGCTGGCAGAAACGGTCAGCCTAAGGTGGCCGAACAAATGTGGGGCGGGGTGAAACCGGCCCCCACAGCGTCTCTGCACATCTCTTTCCTGGACCCTTAAAGGTCATTAGAATCTATAACACTTCCAATGCTGGTGCTCAGGTGGACGAGCAGGGAGGCAGGGGGCCTGGGGACAATCAACGTCACCGGGAGGCTGCTGGGGAGAAGCTCTGACCCTCGCCCCAGGGTATGAGGGCTCCCAACTCAGCACTCAGCAGTTACAGAAGAAGGGTCTGCACCCTCAGCACTCCAAGAATGAGGAACGGGACAAAAGGCAGAGGAGGGGTTTGTCCCCAGCAAAGCCCATTAAAAATCCCTGGGAGATAAAAATAGAATCTGGGCAATAAAGTCAAGTCTAACCTTTTTTATCCTTTGTGCTTTGTCTAATTTCACGTGCTCCTAGGGTCCCGCATGCAGAGGTTCCACACCCGGCACTTCAGACCAGATTTCCTAGTGCAGAATGGCTGGGTCGACACCTCAGCTCCTGGGGCCCAGTGCAGACTCCACGATATAGAGCCTGAGCTACAGCCAACCCGGCCCTCGAGAGCTCCGCCGCCTCCCTCCCTCCCACTGACTCTGACAGGATCTCTACACAGCAGCCCAGCCCAGCCCACAGCCCACGGGGTAGTGCATGCTCTCACCTCTCCATTCTCTGATCAAAATATAAAGTTTCCTTTGCTTGTGAACCAAACTCAGTCTCGATCTGTTGGCCCCAATGACACTGGGCAGGGGGACACTTGTTGGGGTCCACTCTGGAGGATCAGTAACAGAAATTGAGACTATTGTAACCTCAATGAACAGATGTGTGAGCCAAACTGTAGTTAACATAGAACAGTGTATAAGGCTCGGGTAAAATAAGATGTTTCTAACACTTCCATTTGATATTTCCATCACTTTTTATAAGCAAGTTCAGTGAAAAGGTTTGTCTTATTTGTCAGGTCAATATTAGAGAAACGAAGTGATTTCTTTCCAAGGATGTACATCTAATAATCTTGGTTAAACCTTCAATCTTGTTTTAAATGCTTTTCCATTGAAAATGATACCTCTCTTTCAGCTCCCCCATTTCTGAGAAGTATAAAATCTTATAATTTATTATTACCAAAGGGGAAAGGTGGGAGGAGGGATAAATTAACACTTTGGAATTAACACATACACACTGCTATGTATAAAATAGATCATCAACAAGGAACTACTGTATAGCACAGGGAACTACACTCAACATTTTGCAATAACCTATAAGGGGAAATAATCTGAAAAAGAATAGATATTTTTATTGACATCATCTATCAATGATAGTTAAAGTGTAGCCTAAGGGAAGCTGGTGGTGAGTGCTTCTGACCCTGAAGACTTCAATCATCTAAAGTTTGGACTCTGCCTACTTCCCAAGGCCCTTAATGAACATATGTGTAGCCGTAGCTTAAAAACTTCCCCAGTTTGGGTTTCGGGGAGACACTGATTTTGAAAAAGCCCTGGTGTTCTCCTTACATGAATGGGACTCTTCCTACTGCTAAAACATGTCTGTCACACCCAGAGGATGGTATACCGTCTGATCGGGAAGAGTTTGGAAAAGGCATCTCATCTCCTCATCTCCTGGTGCTCGGGTTCACCCCTCCAGCGTCTTTACTAACAGTCTCCTCACTTGGAGATGTCAGCACTGTCAACATCCTGTTGCGTACAGTTTGGAATTTGTCCAGAGGATGAAGCGGAAGGATGAGGAACAATGAGAGACAAGTCCTAGGTGTTCAGACAGGCACATGTCACTCTAATTTCCAATCAGGAAGACGAATTGACCAAAGGCTAGGGTTGCCCATGGAAACAGTATAGGGCTTGAGGAAATCCCGCTGCTTTGTGGCCAGTTCCCATAAACACAAGTTGAACAATGGAACTCAGGGGCAGTAAAATTCACAAAACTGCAGAGCTGAAAATATCCATCACTGAAAAATGTCTTGAGGAAAGTCAGAGAAAAGGACTTGTAAGCAAGGGAGAATGGCAGGAAAGGGATTTGAGGAGGTAGAAAGGACTCGCCATTAAGCACAAGAAAAGGAGCTGAACATTGCCAACATTGCAGTTGGCCAAAAAGGGTGTATGCGTTTTTTTCTGTATATATTCAAGAAAAGGGCATACACTTTTTTAGCCAACCAAACAGGTGGGCACTGGAAGTCAATACTACAAAAGATATCACTTCGCATCAGTCAGAAGAGCCATCCTCATAAAGCGTAAAAAACAGAAATGCAGGACAGGGCAAGGAGAAGAGGGAGCCCTGTGAGACTTATAGTGGAAATGTATATTGCCAACGGCCATTCTGGAGAAGTGTATTGTGTTTACTAAAGCATCTATAAAATGAGCTACAGAGCATAGGGCACTTGCACTCATGGGCGTATATCTTGGGAAAAACAAAAATCGAGAGGACACAGGCACCCCAATGTTTACCCCCTCTCTGTTTAAAAGATCCTCGACTAGGATATAACTTAAATGTCTCTGGAGGGAAAAAATGGATAGAGATGTGGTACTTAGGTAGAGTGGAATATTATTCAGCCTGGAAATCAATGAAATATGGCCAGTTGTAACAACTCCGGAGGAGTTACGTATGATCATTCTAAGTGACAGAATTCAAAAAGAAAAAGACACATATCATAAGATATCACTTAAAGGTGGAATCCAAAATGGCTACACATGAAATAAATTACAAAACAAAAACATAGTCAAATATGTGGAAAACACGCATAAGGCTGCTAAACGGGAAAGGTGGGGAGGGGTGAGGCATCATCCAGGAGGTTGAAATTAGCAAAGATACCATTCCAAATACCAAACTGATAATCAACAAGGCCTACACGGTAGCTAAAAGAACTGCACTCAGCACACTCAAGTCACCGGAAAAGAATATATACGACTGGTAAGAATCTGAAAAAGAATTTATTGATGACTCTCTGTACGTGAATCAAGTGGATGTACAGCAGCAAGAAACAGAGCTTTGAAAATCAGCTGTAACCAATATAGTAATAAATTGAAAAAAATAAACGACAGAGAGACAGAGAAAACCTCTTACAACTTTTCCTCAGGGACGGTGATGCAACATGGATTGAACACATCTAGACCCACAGCAGGATGAGACATAAGGCTGGAAACTGTTTGCGCTAAGAGAAATGTGAGGTTGGGTGAGGAAATGCACACCCTTTAAAGTAATACTACCTGGTACCCATTCAATGGGTCCCAAATCTGCAGGTTCAAGGGATCTTCCTACAGCTAAAACATGCATGGAAAACCCAGAGGACTGTACACCATGTGATCGGGAGATGTGTCTAAAATGCACCTCATTTATCCTCTCCTGGTGCTCCTGTTCACCATTCCAGCCATGTTACTTAGAATCTCCCCACTTGGAGAATCAGCACATTTAAACTTCTGTTTCACACATTTTGCAAATTGTGAGGAGGATGAATGGGAAGAGGGGGAACCAATGAGAGAATAGTTGTAGGGGTTTGGACGGGCACATATCACTCTAATTTCCCATTAAGAATAAGAATTAAAGAAAGGCTCAGCCTGCCTCGCCGGAGCCAAAATAGGGCCTGAAGCAATCCTGTGGGTTTGTGGCCAGCTCACAAAAGAGCAACTTAAAAAATGGAGCTCAGGGTCACTGCAATTCACAAACCTGCAGAGTTATAAATGAAAACTAATGTCCAAAAATATGTTGAGGTAAGGCAAAGAAGAGGATCTGAATGCAAGACAGAATTGCAAGAAACAGATTTCAAGAGATAGATTGGACTCGTCTTTAATGCACATGAAAAGCGGCAGAATTTCGACAATGATGCAGTTGGCCCAAAAGGGCGTATGCGTTTTTTCCTGATTATATCCAGGAAAAAACGCATACGCACTTTATGGGCAACGAAGCAAGCAAGCAATGCAAATGTGCACAACAAAGAAGTCTCACTTCCCACCGGTCAAAAGGGCCATCCTAAAAATTTGTAAAAACCAGAAATGCAGGACAGGCCATGGAGAACAGGGAGCCTTTATACGCTGATGGGCAGTGTGTGAACTGCCGAGAGCCACTCTGGAGAAGTGTATGGTGGTTCCTAAATCATCTAAAAAACAGAGCTACAGAGCATAGGACACTTCCAATCATGGGAGTATATCTAGGGAAGTCTAAAAATCAACAAGACACAAGCACACCACAGTTTAGGGCTACTCTGTTTACAAGAACCTCAACTTCAGTACACCTTAAATATCCCAGGAAAGAGAACAATGGATAAAGAAGATGTGGTACTTATGTACAATGGAATATCTCTTCACCATGAAATCAATGTAATAAGGCTAGTAGAAGGATAAAGAGTGGATTTAGGTCCGATAATACTACTTGAAATAAGTCAAACAGAAAAAGAAACATATCATAAGATATCACTTATAGAGGGAGGGTAAATATGGCTGCACAAGAAATGAATTACAGAACAGAACAGTGTCTCACATTTAGAAAACACACTTATGTCAGCTTAAGGGGAAAGGAGAGGTGGGGTGATGCATAAAACCAGAGTTTGAAATTAGCACAGATACCGTTCAATAAACCAAATAGGTATTAGACAAGATCTACACCTTGCTCAATGAACTGGCCTCAACACACCCTATACACCGCAGAGAAATATATCTGAGTAATAAGAATCTTAAAACCCATGTATTGATATATCTCCATAAGGGAATCAAGTGTGTACAGAGCGGCACAAACACAGCAGTGAAAATGAGCTAAACCCCATTATAGAAATAAATTTTAAAAACAAAACACTGAAACAATGAAAGAGAGAAAAATTCTTACAAAATTCGCTCAGGGGCTGTGATGCAACCTGGATTGACCACATATAAACCCACAGCTGGATAAGACATAAGGCTGGACACTTGGGGCTGAGAGGATTGGTGAGCTTTGGTGAGCAACTGCCGAAAGTTTAATGCAATACTTCATGTTACTCAGTCCAAGGGTCCCAACACTCCAGGTTGAAGGGAATCTTCCTACAGCTAAACCATGCTTGGGAAACCCAGCGACTGGTATACCATATGATCGGGAAAGGTTTCTAAAACACACCTCATTTTTCCTCTCCTGGGGCTCCGGATCGACATTCCAGCCGCTTTACTAACAACATCCCCACATGTAGTCAATGCCTTTAAGTTCTGGTATCGCACAGTCTGCAGTTAGTGTAGAGGATGAATGGGAATAGGGGGAACCAGTGAGAAACAAGCTGTAGCGGTTTCAATGGGCACATGTCACTCTAATGTCACATCAGTAAGAAGAATTAACCAAAGGCACAGCAAGGTGCCCCAGAAGGAAAATAGGGCTTCAAGGAATCCTGTGGTTATGGGGCAAGACCACAAAAATAAGAGCTGAAAAGTGGGGCTAAGGGCCACTGCAATTCAAAAACCTGCAGAGTTATAAAGGCCAACTATTTTCAAAAAATATATTGAGGTAAGGCTATGAAGAAACATTGAAAGCAAGGCAGAATTGCAGGAAACCGATTTCAGGAGGTAGACTGGAATTGCATTGAAAACATATGAAGAGAGTCAGAACCTCGACAATGACGCACTTGGCCAAAAAGGGCGTATGTGTTGTTTCCTGAATATATTCAGGCAAAAACGCATGCACACTTTTTGGCCAACCAAGGAAGCTTGCAAAGGAAATCTGCACTACAATGAAGTCTCACTTCCACCTGGTCAAAAGGGCCATCTGAAAAAAGTGTAAAATCCATAAAGGCACGACAGGGCATGGAGAACTGGGAGCCTTCTTATGCTGATGGGCGGGATGTAAATTGTCAACAGCCACTCTGGAGAAGTGTATGGTGTTTCCTGAAACATCTAAAAAACAAAGCAACAGAGCCTAGGGCACTTCTACTTATGGTCCTATAGATTAGGGAAATTAAAATTAAAAAGACACAGCCACTCCAAAGTTTGGGACGGCTCTGTTTACAAGAACCTCGTTTACCTTACAAGTTCAATATCGCAGAAAGTGAAAAATGGATAAAGAAGTTGTGGTACTTACGTACAATGCAATATCACTCAGCAATGAAATCTATGTCATCAGGCCCTTAGCAGCACAATGAGTGGATTCAGGTATGATGATTCTAACTGAAATAAGTCACACAGAAAAAGAAACATCATAAGATATCAGTAATACATGGAATGTAAACTTGGCTACTCAGGAACTGAATTACAGAACAGAACAGGGTCTCAAATTTAGAAAACCAACTTATGCTTGCTTAAGGGGAAAGGTGAGTTGGGGTGCTGCATAAAACCAGAGATTGAAATGAGCACAGATAAAGTTCCTTAAGCCAAATATGGAATAGACAAGAGCTACTCCTTGCTCAACGAAATGGACTCAACACCGCATATTAAACGCCTAAGAATGTACCTGACTAGTAAGTATCTTAAAACCTATGGATTGCTATGTCTCCGAAAGAGAATCAAGCATGTGTACAGGGGCATAAACGCAGCAGTGATAGGATTGGAGAGGTTCGGTGAGCAAATGAAGACCCTTTGAAGTCATATTGCATGGTACCCATTCCACGGGTTTCAACTACCCAGGTTTAAGGTATTCTTCCTTCAGCTAAAACATGCATGTGGAACCCAGAGTATGATCAACCATGTGATCGGGAGACGTGTTCAAATATGTGTCAGTTTTCCTCCCCTGGTACTCGGGTGCAACATTCCAGACGCTTTACTAACACTCTCCCGACTTGGAGAGTCAGTCCCTTTAACCTCCTGTTTGGCCCAGTTTGCAATTTCTGCGGAAGATGAACAGGAATAGCGAGAACCAATGAGAGACTAGCTGGAGGTGTCTGGACGGGCAAATTTAACTCTCATTTCCCACCAGGAAGAGGAATTAACCAAAGGCTCAGCGTGCCGTGCCGGAACCAGATTAGGGCCTGAAGCCATCCTGCGGTTTTGCGGCCAGCTCACAAGAAAGCGAGTTGAAAAAAGGAGCTCAGGGGCACTGTAATTCACAAACCTGCAGAGTTATAAATGACAGCTTTTGTCCAAAAATATACTGAAGTAAGGCTGCCAAGAGGACTTGAAAACGGGGCAGAATTGCAGGAAACCGATTTCAGGAGGTAGACTGGAAATGCATTGAAAGCATAGGAAAAGAGGCAGAACGTCCACAATGATGCACTTGGCCAAAAAGGGCGTATGCGTTTTTTCCTGAATATATTCAGGAAAAAACGCATACGCCCTTTTTGGCCAACCAAGCAAGCTTGCAAAGGAAATCTGCACTACAATGAAGTCTCACTTCCCCCCGGTCAAAAGGGCCATCTGATAAAAGTGTAAGATCCAGAAAGGCAGGACAGGCCATGGAGAACTGGGAGCCTTGTTATGCTGATGGGCGGGATGTAAATTGCCAACAGACACTCGGGAGAAGTGTATGGTGTTTCCTGAAACATCTAAAAAACAAAGCAACAGAGCCTAGGGCACTTCCACTTATGGTCCTATAGCTTAGGGAAATTAAAATCAAAAAGACACAGCCACCCCAAAGTTTGGGACGCCTCTGTTTACAAGAACCTCGTTTACAGTACAAGTTCAACATCACAGAAAGTGAAAAATGGATAAAGAAGTTGTGGTATTTACTTACAAAGCAATATCACTCAGCAATGAAATCTATGTCATCAGGCCCGTAGCAGCACAATGAGTGGATTCAGGTATGATAATTCTAACTGAAATAACTGACACAGAAAAAGAAACATCATAAGATATCAGTAATACACGGAATGTAAACTTGGCTACACAGGAACTGAATTACAGAACAGAACAGGGTCTCAAATTTAGAAAACCAACTTATGCTTGCTTAAGGGTAAAGGTGAGTTGGGGTGCTGCATAAAACCAGAGATTGAAATGAGCACAGATAAATTTCCTTAAGCCAAATATGGAATAGACCAGAGCTACTCCTTGCTCAATGAAATGGACTCAACACCGCATATTAAACGCCTAAGAATGTACCTGACTAGTAAGTATCTTAAAACCTATGGATTGCTATGTCTCCGAAAGAGAATCAAGCATGTGTACAGCGGCATAAACGCAGAAGTGATAGGATTGGAGAGGTTCGGTGAGCAAATGAAGACCCTTTGAAGTCATATTGCATGGTACCCATTCCACGGGTTTCAACTACCCAGGTTTAAGGTAATCTTCCTTCAGCTAAAACATGCATGTGGAACTCAGAGTATGATCAACCATGTGATTGGGAGACGTGTTCAAATATGTCTCAGTTTTCCTCCCCTGGTACTCGGGTGCAACATTCCAGACGCTTTACTAACACTCTCCCGACTTGGAGTGTCAGCGCCTTTAACCTCCTGTTTGGCCCAGTTTGCAATTTCTGCGGAAGATGAACAGGAATAGGGAGAACCAATGAGAGACTAGCTGGAGGTGTCTGGACGGGCAAATTTAACTCTCATTTCCCACCAGGAAGAGGAAATAACCAAAGGCTCAGCGTGCCGTGCTGGAACAAGATTAGGGCCTGAAGCCATCCTGCGGTGTTGCAGCCAGCTCACAAGAAAGCGAGTTGAAGAAAGGAGCTCAGGTGCACTGTAATTCACAAACCTGCAGAGTTATAAATGACAGCTATCGTCCAAAAATATACTGAAGTAAGGCTGCCAAGAGGACTTGAAAGCGGGGCAGAATTGCAGGAAACCGATTTCAGGAGGTAGACTGGAATTGCATTGAAAGCATAGGAAAAGAGGCAGAACGTCCACAATGATGCACTTGGCCAAAAAGGGCGTATGCGTTTTTTCCTGAATATATTCAGGAAAAAACGCATACGCCCTTTTTGGCCAACCAAGCAAGCTTGCAAAGGAAATCTGCACTACAATGAAGTCTCACTTCCCCCCGGTCAAAAGGGCCATCTGAAAAATGTGTAAAATCCAGAAAGGCAGGACAGGCCATGGAGAACTGGGAACCTTGTTATGCTGATGGGCGGGATGTAAATTGCCAACAGACACTCGGGAGAAGTGTATGGTGTCTCCTGAAACATCTAAAAAACAAAGCAACAGAGCCTAGGGCACTTCCACTTATGGTCCTATAGCTTAGGGAAATTAAAATCAAAAAGACACAGCCACCCCAAAGTTTGGGACGGCTCTGTTTACCACAACCTCGTTTACCATACAAGTTCAATATCACAGAAAGTGAAAAATGGATAAATAAGTTGTGGAACTCTCGTACAATGCAGTATCACTCAGCAATGAAATCTATGTCATCAGGCCTGTAGCAGCATAATGAGTAGAGTTACATATGATGATTCTAACTGAAATAAGTCACACAGAAAAAGAAACATCATAAGATATCACTAACATACGGAATGTAAACTTGGCTACACAAGAACTGACTTGCAGAACAGAACAGGGTCTCAAATTGAGAAAACCAACTTATGCTTGCTTAAGGGGAAAGTTGAGTTGGGGTGCTGCATAAAACCAGAGATTGAAATGAGCACAGATAAAGTTCCTTAAGCCAAATATGGAATAGACAAGAGCTACTCCTTGCTCAACGAAATGGACTCAACACCCCATATTAAACGCCTAAGAATGTACCTGACTAGTAAGTATCTTCAAACGTATGGGTTGCTATGTCTACAAAAGAGAATCAAGCGTGTGTACAGGGGCATAAACGCAGCAGTGATAGGATTGCAGAGGTTCGGTGAGCAAATGAAGACCCTTTGAAGACATATTGCATGGTACCCATTCCACGGGTCTCAACTCTCTATATTTAAGGTATTCTTCCTTCAGCTAAAACATGCATGTGGAACCCAGAGTATGATCAACCGTGTGAACGGGAGACGTGTTCAAATATGTCTCAGTTTTCCTCCCCTGGTACTCGGGTGCAACATTCCAGACGCTTTACTAACACTCTCCCCACTTGGAGAGTCAGCGCCTTTAACCTCCTGTTTGGCCCAGTTTGCAATTTCTGCGGAAGATGAACAGGAATAGCGAGAACCAATGAGAGACTAGCTGGAGGTGTCTGGACGGGCAAATTTAACTCTCATTTCCCACCAGGAAGAGGAAATAACCAAAGGCTCAGGGTGCCGTGCCGGAACCAGATTAGGGCCTGAAGCCATCCTGTGGTGTTGCGGCCAGCTCAAAAGAAAGCGAGTTGAAGAAAGGAGCTCAGGGGCACTGTAATTCACAAACCTGCACAGTTATAAATGACAGCTATCGTCCAAAAATAGACTGAAGTAAGGCTGCCAAGAGGACTTGAAAGCGGGGCAGAATTGCAGGAAACCGATTTCAGGAGGTAGACTGGAATTGCATTGAAAGCATAGGAAAAGAGGCAGAACGTCCACAATGATGCACTTGGCCAAAAAGGGCGTATGCGTTTTTTCCTGAATATATTCAGGAAAAAACGCATACGCCCTTTTTGGCCAACCAAGCAAGCTTGCAAAGGAAATCTGCACTACAATGAAGTCTCACTTCCCCCAGGTCAAAAGGGCCATCTGAAAAAAGTGTAAAATCCAAAAAGGCAGGACAGGCCATGGAGAAATGGGAACCTTGTTATGCTGATGGGCGGGATGTAAATTGCCAACAGACACACGGGAGAAGTGTATGGTGTTTCCTGAAACATCTAAAAAACAAAGCAACAGAGCCTAGGGCACTTCCACTTATGGTCCTATAGCTTAGGGAAATTAAAATCAAAAAGACACAGCCACTCCAAAGTTTGGGACGCCTCTGTTTACAAGAACCTCGTTTACAGTACAAGTTCAACATCGCAGAAAGTGAAAAATGGATAAAGAAGTTGTGGTATTTACTTACAAAGCAATATCACTCAGCAATGATATCTATGTCATCAGGCCCGTAGCAGCACAATGAGTGGATTCAGGTATGATAATTCTAACTGAAATAACTCACACAGAAAAAGAAATATCATAAGATATCAGTAATACACGGAATGTAAACTTGGCTACACAGGAACTGAATTACAGAACAGAACAGGGTCTCAAATTTAGAAAACCAACTTATGCTTGCTTAAGGGTAAAGGTGAGCTGGGGTGCTGCATAAAACCAGAGATTGAAATGAGCACAGATAAAGTTCCTTAAGCCAAATATGGAATAGACAAGAGCTACTCCTTGCTCAACGAAATGGACTCAACACCCCATATTAAACGCCTAAGAATGTACCTGACTAGTAAGTATCTTAAAACGTATGGGTTGCTATGTCTACAAAAGAGAATCAAGCGTGTGTACAGGGGCATAAACGCAGCAGTGATAGGATTGGAGAGGTTCGGTGAGCAAATGAAGACCCTTTGAAGACATATTGCATGGTACCCATTCCACGGGTCTCAACTCTCTATGTTTAAGGTATTCTTCCTTCAGCTAAAACATGCATGTGGAACCCAGAGTATGATCAACCGTGTGAACGGGAGACGTGTTCAAATATGTCTCAGTTTTCCTCCCCTGGTACTCGGGTGCAACATTCCAGACGCTTTACTAACACTCTCCCCACTTGGAGAGTCAGCGCCTTTAACCTCCTGTTTGGCCCAGTTTGCAATTTCTGCGGAAGATGAACAGGAAGAGGGAGAACCAATGAGAGACTAGCTGGAGGTGTCTGGACGGGCAAATTTAACTCTCATTTCCCACCAGGAAGAGGAAATAACCAAAGGCTCAGCGTGCCGTGCCGGAACCAGATTAGGGCCTGAAGCCATCCTGTGGTGTTGCGGCCAGCTCAAAAGAAAGCGAGTTGAAGAAAGGAGCTCAGGGGCACTGTAATTCACAAACCTGCAGAGTTATAAATGACAGCTATCATCCAAAAATATACTGAAGTAAGGCTGCCAAGAGGACTTGAAAGCGGGGCAAAATTGCAGGAAACCGATTTCAGGAGGTAGACTGGAATTGCATTGAAAGCATAGGAAAAGAGGCAGAACGTCCACAATGATGCACTTGGCCAAAAAGGGCGTATGCGTTTTTTCCTGAATATATTCAGGAAAAAACGCATACGCCCTTTTTGGCCAACCAAGCAAACTTGCAAAGGAAATCTGCACTACAATGAAGTCTCACTTCCCCCCGGTCAAAAGGGCCAACTGAAAAAAGTGTAAAATCCAGAAAGGCAGGACAGGCCATGGAGAACTGGGAGCCTTGTTATGCTGATGGGCGGGATGTAAATTGCCAACAGACACTCGGGAGAAGTGTATGGTGTTT
Organism: Grampus griseus; assembly: GCF_964374135.1. NCBI lineage: Eukaryota > Metazoa > Chordata > Mammalia > Artiodactyla > Delphinidae > Grampus > Grampus griseus. Next base: position 140,951 of record NW_028133083.1, read on the forward strand.
CCTGAAACATCTAAAAAACAAAGCAGCAGAGCCTAGGGCACTTCCACTTATGGTCCTATAGCTTAGGGAAATTAAAATCAAAAAGACACAGCCACCCAAAAGTTTGGAACGCCTCTGTTTACAAGAACCTCGTTTACAGTACAAGTTCAACATCACAGAAATTGAAAAATGGATAAAGAAGTTGTGGTATTTACTTACAAAGCAATATCACTCAGCAATGAAATCTATGTCATCAGGCACTTAGCAACACAATGAGTGGATTCAGGTATGATGATTCTAACTGAAATAAGTCACACAGAAAAAGAAACATAATAAGATATCAGTAATACACGGAATGTAAACTTGGCTACACAGGAACTGAATTACAGAACAGAACAGGGTCTCAAATTTAGAAAACCAACTTATGCTTGCTTAAGGGTAAAGCTGAGTTGGGGTGCTGCATAAAACCAGAGATTGAAATGAGCACAGATAAAGTTCCTTAAGCCAAATATGGAATAGACAAGAGCTACTCCTTGCTCAACGAAAAGTACTCAACACCCCATATTAAACGCCTAAGAATGTACCTGACTAGTAAGTATCTGAAAATCTATGGATTGCTATGTCTCCGAAAGAGAATCAAGCATGTGTACAGGGGCATAAACGCAGCAGTGATAGGATTGGAGAGGTTCGGTGAGCAAATAAAGACCCTTTGAAGTCGTAATGCATGGTACCCATTCCACGGGTTTCAACTACCCAGGTTTAAGGTATTCTTCCTTCAGCTAAAACATGCATGTGGAACCCAGAGTATGATCAACCATGTGATCGGGAGACGTGTTCAAATATGTCTCAGTTTTCCTCCCCTGGTACTCGGGTGCAACATTCCAGACGCTTTTACTAACACTCTCCCGACTTGGAGAGTCAGTCCCTTTAACCTCCTGTTTGGCCCAGTTTGCAATTTCTGCGGAAGATGAACAGGAATAGGGAGAACCAATGAGAGACTAGCTGGAGGTGTCTGGACGGGCAAATTTAACTCTCATTTCCCACCAGGAAGAGGAATTAACCAAAGGCTCAGCGTGCCGTGCCGGAACCAGATTAGGGCCTGAAGCCATCCTGCAGTGTTGCAGCCAGCTCACAAGAAAGCGAGTTGAAGAAAGGAGCTCAGGGGCACTGTAATTCACAAACGTGCAGAGTTATAAATGACAGCTATCGTCCAAAAATATACTGAAGTAAGGCTGCCAAGAGGACTTGAAAGCGGGGCAGAATTGCAGGAAACCGATTTCAGGAGGTAGACTGGAATTGCATTGAAATCATAGGAAAAGAGGCAGAACGTCCACAATGATGCACTTGGCCAAAAAGGGCATATGCGTTTTTTCCTGAATATATTGAGGAAAAAACACATACGCCCTTTTTGGCCAACCAAGCAAGCTTGCAAAGGAAATCTGCACTAAAATGAAGTCTCACTTCCCCCAGGTCAAAAGGGCCATCTGAAAAAAGTGTAAAATCCAGAAAGGCAGGACAGGCTATGGAGAACTGGGAGCCTTGTTATGCTGATGGGTGGGATGTAAATTGCCAACAGACACTCGGGAGAAGTGTATGGTGTTTCCTGAAACATCTAAAAAACAAAGCAACAGAGCCTAGGGCACTTCCACTTATGGTCCTATAGCTTAGGGAAATTAAAATCAAAAAGACACAGCTACCCCAAAGTTTGGGACGCCTCTGTTTACAAGAACCTCGTTTACAGTACAAGTTCAACATCGCAGAAAGTGAAAAATGGATAAAGAAGTTGTGGTATTTACTTACAAAGCAATATCACTCAGCACTGAAATCTATGTCATCAGGCCCGTAGCAGCATAATGAGTGGATTCAGGTATGATGATTCTAACTGAAATAAGTCACACAGAAAAAGAAACATCATAAGATATCACTAATACACGAATGTAAACTTGGCTACACAGGAACTGAATTACAGAACAGAAGAGGGTCTCAAATTTAGAAAACCAACTTATGCTTGCTTAAGGGGAAAGGTGAGTTGGGGTGCTGCATAAAACCAGAGATTGAAATGAGCACACATAAAGTTCCTTAAGCCAAATATGGAATAGACAAGAGCTACTCCTTGCTCAAAGAAATGGACTCAACACCGCATATTAAACGCCTAAGAATGTACCTGACTAGTAAGTATCTGAAAACCTATGAATTGCTATGTCTCCGAAAGAGAATCAAGCATGTGTACAGGGGCATAAACGCAGCAGTGATAGGATTGGAGAGGTTCGGTGAGCAAATGAAGACCCTTTGAAGTCATATTGCATGGCACCCATTCTACGGGTCTCAACTACCCAGGTTTGAGGTATTCTTCCTTCAGCTAAAACATGCATGTGGAACCCAGAGTATGATCAACCATATGATCGGGAGACGTGTTCAAATATGTCTCAGTTTTTCTCCCCTGGTACTCAGGTGCAACATTCCAGATGCTTTACTAACACTCTCCCGACTTGGAGAGTCAGTCCCTTTAACCTCCTGTTTGGCCCAGTTTGCAATTTCTGCGGAAGATGAACAGGAATAGCGAGAACCAATGAGAGACTAGCTGGAGGTGTCTGGACGGGCAAATTTAACTCTCATTTCCCACCAGGAAGAGGAATTAACCAAAGGCTCAGCGTGCCGTGCCTGAACCAGATTAGGGCCTGAAGCCAGCCTGCGGTGTTGCGGCCATGTCACAAGAAAGCGAGTTGAAGAAAGGAGCTCAGGGGCACTGTAATTCACAAACCTGCAGAGTTATAAATGACAGCTATCGTCCAAAAATATACTGAAGTAAGGCTGCCAAGAGGACTGTAAAGCGGGGCAGAATTGCAGGAAACCAATTTCAGGAGGTAGACTGGAATTGCATTGAAAGCATAGGAAAAGAGGCAGAACGTCCACAATGATGCACTTGGCCAAAAAGGGCGTATGCGTTTTTTCCTGAATATATTGCGGAAAAAACACATACGCACTTTTTGGCCAACCAAGCAAGCTTGCAAAGGAAATCTGCACTAAAATGAAGTCTCACTTCCCCCAGGTCAAAAGGGCCATCTGAAAAAAGTGTAAAATCCAGAAAGGCAGGACAGGCTATGGAGAACTGGGAGCCTTGTTATGCTGATGGGTGGGATGTAAATTGCCAACAGACACTCGGGAGAAGTGTATGGTGTTTCCTGAAACATCTAAAAAACAAAGCAACAGAGCCTAGGGCACTTCCACTTATGGTCCTATAGCTTAGGGAAATTAAAATCAAAAAGACACAGCTACCCCAAAGTTTGGGACGCCTCTGTTTACAAGAACCTCGTTTACAGTACAAGTTCAACATCGCAGAAAGTGAAAAATGGATAAAGAAGTTGTGGTATTTACTTACAAAGCAATATCACTCAGCACTGAAATCTATGTCATCAGGCCCGTAGCAGCATAATGAGTGGATTCAGGTATGATGATTCTAACTGAAATAAGTCACACAGAAAAAGAAACATCATAAGATATCACTAATACACGGAATGTAAACTTGGCTACACAGGAACTGAATTACAGAACAGAAGAGGGTCTCAAATTTAGAAAACCAACTTATGCTTGCTTAAGGGGAAAGGTGAGTTGGGGTGCTGCATAAAACCAGAGATTGAAATGAGCACACATAAAGTTCCTTAAGCCAAATATGGAATAGACAAGAGCTACTCCTTGCTCAAAGAAATGGACTCAACACCGCATATTAAATGCCTAAGAATGTACCTGACTAGTAAGTATCTGAAAACCTATGGATTGCTATGTCTCCGAAAGAGAATCAAGCATGTGTACAGGGGCATAAACGCAGCAGTGATAGGATTGGAGAGGTTCGGTGAGCAAATGAAGACCCTTTGAAGTCATATTGCATGGCACCCATTCTACGGGTCTCAACTACCCAGGTTTGAGGTATTCTTCCTTCAGCTAAAACATGCATGTGGAACTCAGAGTATGATCAACCATGTGATTGGGAGACGTGTTCAAATATGTCTCAGTTTTCCTCCCCTGGTACTCGGGTGCAACATTCCAGACGCTTTACTAACACTCTCCCCACTTGGAGAGTCAGCGCCTTTAACCTCCTGTTTGGCCCAGTTTGCAATTTCTGCGGAAGATGAACAGGAATAGGGAGAACCAATGAGAGACTAGCTGGAGGTGTCTGGACGGGCAAATTTAACTCTCATTTCCCACCAGGAAGAGGAAATAACCAAAGGCTCAGCGTGCCGTGCTGGAACAAGATTAGGGCCTGAAGCCATCCTGCGGTGTTGCAGCCAGCTCACAAGAAAGCGAGTTGAAGAAAGGAGCTCAGGTGCACTGTAATTCACAAACCTGCAGAGTTATAAATGACAGCTATCGTACAAAAATATACTGAAGTAAGGCTGCCAAGAGGACTTGAAAGCGGGGCAGAATTGCAGGAAACCGATTTCAGGAGGTAGACTGGAATTGCATTGAAAGCATAGGAAAAGAGGCAGAACGTCCACAATGATGCACTTGGCCAAAAAGGGCGTATGCGTTTTTTCCTGAATATATTCAGGAAAAAACGCATACGCCCTTTTTGGCCAACCAAGCAAGCTTGCAAAGGAAATCTGCACTACAATGAAGTCTCACTTCCCCCCGGTCAAAAGGGCCATCTGAAAAATGTGTAAAATCCAGAAAGGCAGGACAGGCCATGGAGAACTGGGAACCTTGTTATGCTGATGGGCGGGATGTAAATTGCCAACAGACACTCGGGAGAAGTGTATGGTGTCTCCTGAAACATCTAAAAAACAAAGCAACAGAGCCTAGGGCACTTCCACTTATGGTCCTATAGCTTAGGGAAATTAAAATCAAAAAGACACAGCCACCCCAAAGTTTGGGACGGCTCTGTTTACCACAACCTCGTTTACCATACAAGTTCAATATCACAGAAAGTGAAAAATGGATAAATAAGTTGTGGAACTCTCGTACAATGCAGTATCACTCAGCAATGAAATCTATGTCATCAGGCCTGTAGCAGCATAATGAGTAGAGTTACATATGATGATTCTAACTGAAATAAGTCACACAGAAAAAGAAACATCATAAGATATCACTAACATACGGAATGTAAACTTGGCTACACAAGAACTGACTTGCAGAACAGAACAGGGTCTCAAATTGAGAAAACCAACTTATGCTTGCTTAAGGGGAAAGTTGAGTTGGGGTGCTGCATAAAACCAGAGATTGAAATGAGCACAGATAAAGTTCCTTAAGCCAAATATGGAATAGACAAGAGCTACTCCTTGCTCAACGAAATGGACTCAACACCCCATATTAAACGCCTAAGAATGTACCTGACTAGTAAGTATCTTCAAACGTATGGGTTGCTATGTCTACAAAAGAGAATCAAGCGTGTGTACAGGGGCATAAACGCAGCAGTGATAGGATTGCAGAGGTTCGGTGAGCAAATGAAGACCCTTTGAAGACATATTGCATGGTACCCATTCCACGGGTCTCAACTCTCTATATTTAAGGTATTCTTCCTTCAGCTAAAACATGCATGTGGAACCCAGAGTATGATCAACCGTGTGAACGGGAGACGTGTTCAAATATGTCTCAGTTTTCCTCCCCTGGTACTCGGGTGCAACATTCCAGACGCTTTACTAACACTCTCCCCACTTGGAGAGTCAGCGCCTTTAACCTCCTGTTTGGCCCAGTTTGCAATTTCTGCGGAAGATGAACAGGAATAGGGAGAACCAATGAGAGACTAGCTGGAGGTGTCTGGACGGGCAAATTTAACTCTCATTTCCCACCAGGAAGAGGAAATAACCAAAGGCTCAGGGTGCCGTGCCGGAACCAGATTAGGGCCTGAAGCCATCCTGTGGTGTTGCGGCCAGCTCAAAAGAAAGCGAGTTGAAGAAAGGAGCTCAGGGGCACTGTAATTCACAAACCTGCACAGTTATAAATGACAGCTATCGTCCAAAAATAGACTGAAGTAAGGCTGCCAAGAGGACTTGAAAGCGGGGCAGAATTGCAGGAAACCGATTTCAGGAGGTAGACTGGAATTGCATTGAAAGCATAGGAAAAGAGGCAGAACGTCCACAATGATGCACTTGGCCAAAAAGGGCGTATGCGTTTTTTCCTGAATATATTCAGGAAAAAACGCATACGCCCTTTTTGGCCAACCAAGCAAGCTTGCAAAGGAAATCTGCACTACAATGAAGTCTCACTTCCCCCAGGTCAAAAGGGCCATCTGAAAAAAGTGTAAAATCCAAAAAGGCAGGACAGGCCATGGAGAAATGGGAGCCTTGTTATGCTGATGGGCGGGATGTAAATTGCCAACAGACACACGGGAGAAGTGTATGGTGTTTCCTGAAACATCTAAAAAACAAAGCAACAGAGCCTAGGGCACTTCCACTTATGGTCCTATAGCTTAGGGAAATTAAAATCAAAAAGACACAGCCACTCCAAAGTTTGAGACGCCTCTGTTTACAAGAACCTCGTTTACAGTACAAGTTCAACATCGCAGAAAGTGAAAAATGGATAAAGAAGTTGTGGTATTTACTTACAAAGCAATATCACTCAGCAATGATATCTATGTCATCAGGCCCGTAGCAGCACAATGAGTGGATTCAGGTATGATAATTCTAACTGAAATAACTCACACAGAAAAAGAAATATCATAAGATATCAGTAATACACGGAATGTAAACTTGGCTACACAGGAACTGAATTACAGAACAGAACAGGGTCTCAAATTTAGAAAACCAACTTATGCTTGCTTAAGGGTAAAGGTGAGCTGGGGTGCTGCATAAAACCAGAGATTGAAATGAGCACAGATAAAGTTCCTTAAGCCAAATATGGAATAGACAAGAGCTACTCCTTGCTCAACGAAATGGACTCAACACCCCATATTAAACGCCTAAGAATGTACCTGACTAGTAAGTATCTTAAAACGTATGGGTTGCTATGTCTACAAAAGTGAATCAAGCGTGTGTACAGGGGCATAAACGCAGCAGTGATAGGATTGGAGAGGTTCGGTGAGCAAATGAAGACCCTTTGAAGACATATTGCATGGTACCCATTCCACGGGTCTCAACTCTCTATGTTTAAGGTATTCTTCCTTCAGCTAAAACATGCATGTGGAACCCAGAGTATGATCAACCGTGTGAACGGGAGACGTGTTCAAATATGTCTCAGTTTTCCTCCCCTGGTACTCGGGTGCAACATTCCAGACGCTTTACTAACACTCTCCCCACTTGGAGAGTCAGCGCCTTTAACCTCCTGTTTGGCCCAGTTTGCAATTTCTGCGGAAGATGAACAGGAAGAGGGAGAACCAATGAGAGACTAGCTGGAGGTGTCTGGACGGGCAAATTTAACTCTCATTTCCCACCAGGAAGAGGAAATAACCAAAGGCTCAGCGTGCCGTGCCGGAACCAGATTAGGGCCTGAAGCCATCCTGTGGTGTTGCGGCCAGCTCAAAAGAAAGCGAGTTGAAGAAAGGAGCTCAGGGGCACTGTAATTCACAAACCTGCAGAGTTATAAATGACAGCTATCATCCAAAAATATACTGAAGTAAGGCTGCCAAGAGGACTTGAAAGCGGGGCAAAATTGCAGGAAACCGATTTCAGGAGGTAGACTGGAATTGCATTGAAAGCATAGGAAAAGAGGCAGAACGTCCACAATGATGCACTTGGCCAAAAAGGGCGTATGCATTTTTTCCTGAATATATTCAGGAAAAAACGCATACGCCCTTTTTGGCCAACCAAGCAAACTTGCAAAGGAAATCTGCACTACAATGAAGTCTCACTTCCCCCCGGTCAAAAGGGCCAACTGAAAAAAGTGTAAAATCCAGAAAGGCAGGACAGGCCATGGAGAACTGGGAGCCTTGTTATGCTGATGGGCGGGATGTAAATTGCCAACAGACACTCGGGAGAAGTGTATGGTGTTTCCTGAAACATCTAAAAAACAAAGCAGCAGAGCCTAGGGCACTTCCACTTATGGTCCTATAGCTTAGGGAAATTAAAATCAAAAAGACACAGCCACCCAAAAGTTTGGAACGCCTCTGTTTACAAGAACCTCGTTTACAGTACAAGTTCAACATCACAGAAATTGAAAAATGGATAAAGAAGTTGTGGTATTTACTTACAAAGCAATATCACTCAGCAATGAAATCTATGTCATCAGGCCCTTAGCAACACAATGAGTGGATTCAGGTATGATGATTCTAACTGAAATAAGTCACACAGAAAAAGAAACATCATAAGATATCAGTAATACACGGAATGTAAACTTGGCTACACAGGAACTGAATTACAGAACAGAACAGGGTCTCAAATTTAGAAAACCAACTTATGCTTGCTTAAGGGGAAAGCTGAGTTGGGGTGCTGCATAAAACCAGAGATTGAAATGAGCACAGATAAAGTTCCTTAAGCCAAATATGGAATAGACAAGAGCTACTCCTTGCTCAACGAAAAGTACTCAACACCCCATATTAAACGCCTAAGAATGTACCTGACTAGTAAGTATCTGAAAATCTATGGATTGCTATGTCTCCGAAAGAGAATCAAGCATGTGTACAGGGGCATAAACGCAGCAGTGATAGGATTGGAGAGGTTCGGTGAGCAAATAAAGACCCTTTGAAGTCGTAATGCATGGTACCCATTCCACGGGTTTCAACTACCCAGGTTTAAGGTATTCTTCCTTCAGCTAAAACATGCATGTGGAACCCAGAGTATGATCAACCATGTGATCGGGAGACGTGTTCAAATATGTCTCAGTTTTCCTACCCTGGTACTCGGGTGCAACATTCCAGACGCTTTACTAACACTCTCCCGACTTGGAGAGTCAGTCCCTTTAACCTCCTGTTTGGCCCAGTTTGCAATTTCTGCGGAAGATGAACAGGAATAGCGAGAACCAATGAGAGACTAGCTGGAGGTGTCTGGACGGGCAAATTTAACTCTCATTTCCCACCAGGAAGAGGAATTAACCAAAGGCTCAGCGTGCCGTGCCGGAACCAGATTAGGGCCTGAAGCCATCCTGCAGTGTTGCAGCCAGCTCACAAGAAAGCGAGTTGAAGAAAGGAGCTCAGGGGCACTGTAATTCACAAACGTGCAGAGTTATAAATGACAGCTATCTTCCAAAAATATACTGAAGTAAGGCTGCCAAGAGGACTTGAAAGCGGGGCAGAATTGCAGGAAACCGATTTCAGGAGGTAGACTGGAATTGCATTGAAATCATAGGAAAAGAGGCAGAACGTCCACAATGATGCACTTGGCCAAAAAGGGCATATGCGTTTTTTCCTGAATATATTGAGGAAAAAACACATACGCCCTTTTTGGCCAACCAAGCAAGCTTGCAAAGGAAATCTGCACTAAAATGAAGTCTCACTTCCCCCAGGTCAAAAGGGCCATCTGAAAAAAGTGTAAAATCCAGAAAGGCAGGACAGGCTATGGAGAACTGGGAGCCTTGTTATGCTGATGGGTGGGATGTAAATTGCCAACAGACACTCGGGAGAAGTGTATGGTGTTTCCTGAAACATCTAAAAAACAAAGCAACAGAGCCTAGGGCACTTCCACTTATGGTCCTATAGCTTAGGGAAATTAAAATCAAAAAGACACAGCTACCCCAAAGTTTGGGACGCCTCTGTTTACAAGAACCTCGTTTACAGTACAAGTTCAACATCGCAGAAAGTGAAAAATGGATAAAGAAGTTGTGGTATTTACTTACAAAGCAATATCACTCAGCACTGAAATCTATGTCATCAGGCCCGTAGCAGCATAATGAGTGGATTCAGGTATGATGATTCTAACTGAAATAAGTCACACAGAAAAAGAAACATCATAAGATATCACTAATACACGGAATGTAAACTTGGCTACACAGGAACTGAATTACAGAACAGAAGAGGGTCTCAAATTTAGAAAACCAACTTATGCTTGCTTAAGGGGAAAGGTGAGTTGGGGTGCTGCATAAAACCAGAGATTGAAATGAGCACACATAAAGTTCCTTAAGCCAAATATGGAATAGACAAGAGCTACTCCTTGCTCAAAGAAATGGACTCAACACCGCATATTAAACGCCTAAGAATGTACCTGACTAGTAAGTATCTGAAAACCTATGAATTGCTATGTCTCCGAAAGAGAATCAAGCATGTGTACAGGGGCATAAACGCAGCAGTGATAGGATTGGAGAGGTTCGGTGAGCAAATGAAGACCCTTTGAAGTCATATTGCATGGCACCCATTCTACGGGTCTCAACTACCCAGGTTTGAGGTATTCTTCCTTCAGCTAAAACATGCATGTGGAACCCAGAGTATGATCAACCATATGATCGGGAGACGTGTTCAAATATGTCTCAGTTTTTCTCCCCTGGTACTCAGGTGCAACATTCCAGATGCTTTACTAACACTCTCCCGACTTGGAGAGTCAGTCCCTTTAACCTCCTGTTTGGCCCAGTTTGCAATTTCTGCGGAAGATGAACAGGAATAGCGAGAACCAATGAGAGACTAGCTGGAGGTGTCTGGACGGGCAAATTTAACTCTCATTTCCCACCAGGAAGAGGAATTAACCAAAGGCTCAGCGTGCCGTGCCTGAACCAGATTAGGGCCTGAAGCCAGCCTGCGGTGTTGCGGCCATGTCACAAGAAAGCGAGTTGAAGAAAGGAGCTCAGGGGCACTGTAATTCACAAACCTGCAGAGTTATAAATGACAGCTATCGTCCAAAAATATACTGAAGTAAGGCTGCCAAGAGGACTGTAAAGCGGGGCAGAATTGCAGGAAACCAATTTCAGGAGGTAGACTGGAATTGCATTGAAAGCATAGGAAAAGAGGCAGAACGTCCACAATGATGCACTTGGCCAAAAAGGGCGTATGCGTTTTTTCCTGAATATATTGAGGAAAAAACACATACGCCCTTTTTGGCCAACCAAGCAAGCTTGCAAAGGAAATCTGCACTAAAATGAAGTCTCACTTCCCCCAGGTCAAAAGGGCCATCTGAAAAAAGTGTAAAATCCAGAAAGGCAGGACAGGCTATGGAGAACTGGGAGCCTTGTTATGCTGATGGGTGGGATGTAAATTGCCAACAGACACTCGGGAGAAGTGTATGGTGTTTCCTGAAACATCTAAAAAACAAAGCAACAGAGCCTAGGGCACTTCCACTTATGGTCCTATAGCTTAGGGAAATTAAAATCAAAAAGACACAGCTACCCCAAAGTTTGGGACGCCTCTGTTTACAAGAACCTCGTTTACAGTACAAGTTCAACATCGCAGAAAGTGAAAAATGGATAAAGAAGTTGTGGTATTTACTTACAAAGCAATATCACTCAGCACTGAAATCTATGTCATCAGGCCCGTAGCAGCATAATGAGTGGATTCAGGTATGATGATTCTAACTGAAATAAGTCACACAGAAAAAGAAACATCATAAGATATCACTAATACACGGAATGTAAACTTGGCTACACAGGAACTGAATTACAGAACAGAAGAGGGTCTCAAATTTAGAAAACCAACTTATGCTTGCTTAAGGGGAAAGGTGAGTTGGGGTGCTGCATAAAACCAGAGATTGAAATGAGCACACATAAAGTTCCTTAAGCCAAATATGGAATAGACAAGAGCTACTCCTTGCTCAAAGAAATGGACTCAACACCGCATATTAAACGCCTAAGAATGTACCTGACTAGTAAGTATCTGAAAACCTATGGATTGCTATGTCTCCGAAAGAGAATCAAGCATGTGTACAGGGGCATAAACGCAGCAGTGATAGGATTGGAGAGGTTCGGTGAGCAAATGAAGACCCTTTGAAGTCATATTGCATGGCACCCATTCTACGGGTCTCAACTACCCAGGTTTGAGGTATTCTTCCTTCAGCTAAAACATGCATGTGGAACCCAGAGTATGATCAACCATGTGATCGGGAGACGTGTTCAAATATGTCTCAGTTTTTCTCCCCTGGTACTCAGGTGCAACATTCCAGATGCTTTACTAACACTCTCCCGACTTGGAGAGTCAGTCCCTTTAACCTCCTGTTTGGCCCAGTTTGCAATTTCTGCGGAAGATGAACAGGAATAGCGAGAACCAATGAGAGACTAGCTGGAGGTGTCTGGACGGGCAAATTTAACTCTCATTTCCCACCAGGAAGAGGAATTAACCAAAGGCTCAGCGTGCCGTGCCTGAACCAGATTAGGGCCTGAAGCCAGCCTGCGGTGTTGCGGCCATGTCACAAGAAAGCGAGTTGAAGAAAGGAGCTCAGGGGCACTGTAATTCACAAACCTGCAGAGTTATAAATGACAGCTATCGTCCAAAAATATACTGAAGTAAGGCTGCCAAGAGGACTGTAAAGCGGGGCAGAATTGCAGGAAACCAATTTCAGGAGGTAGACTGGAATTGCATTGAAAGCATAGGAAAAGAGGCAGAACGTCCACAATGATGCACTTGGCCAAAAAGGGCGTATGCGTTTTTTCCTGAATATATTCAGGAAAAAACGCATACGCCCTTTTTGGCCAACCAAGCAAGCTTGCAAAGGAAATCTGCACTACAATGAAGTCTCACTTCCCCCCCGGTCAAAAGGGCCATCTGAAAAAAGTGTAAAATCCAGAAAGGCAGGACAGGCCATGGAGAACTGGGAGCCTTGTTATGCTGATGGGCGGGATGTTAATTGCCAACAGACACTCGGGAGAAGTGTATGGTGTTTCCTGAAACATCTAAAAAACAAAGCAACAGAGCCTAGGACACTTCCACTTATGGTCCTATAGCTTAGGGAAATTAAAATCAAAAACACACAGCCACCCCAAAGTTTGGGACGCCTCTGTTTACAAGAACCTCGTTTACAGTACAAGTTCAACATCACAGAAAGTGAAAAATGGATAAAGAAGTTGTGGTATTTACTTACAAAGCAATATCACTCAGCACTGAAATCTATGTCATCAGGCCCTTAGCAGAATAATGAGTGGATTCAGGTATGATGATTCTAACTGAAGTAAGTCACACCGAAAAAGAAACATCATAAGATATCAGTAATACACGGAATGTAAACTTGGCTACACAGGAACTGAATTACAGAACAGAACAGGGTCTCAAATTTAGAAAACCAACTTATGCTTGCTTAAGAGGAAAGGTGAGTTGGGGTGCTGCATAAAAGCAGAGATTGAAATGAGCACAGATAAAGTTCCTTAAGCCAAATATGGAATAGACAAGAGCTACTCCTTGCTCAACGAAATGGACTCAACACCGCATTTTAAACGCCTAAGAATGTACCTGACTAGTAAGTATCTTAAAACCTATGGATTGCTATGTCTCCGAAAGAGAATCAAGCATGTGTACAGGGGCATAAACGCAGCACTGATAGGATTGGAGAGGTTCGGTGAGCAAATGAAGACCCTTTGAAGTCATATCGCATGGTACACATTCCACGGGTTTCAACTACCCAGGTTTAAGGTATTCTTCCTTCAGCTAAAACATGCATGTGGAACCCAGAGTATGATCAACCACGTGATCGGGAGACGTGTTCAAATATGTCTCAGTTTTCCTCCCCATGGTACTCGGGTGCACCATTCCAGATGCTTTACTAACACTCTCCCGACTTGGAGAGTCAGTCCCTTTAACCTCCTGTTTGGCCCAGTTTGCAATTTCTGCGGAAGATGAACAGGAAAGCGAGAACCAATGAGGGACTAGCTGGAGGTGTCTGGACGGGCAAATTTAATTCTCATTTCCCACCAGGAAGAGGAATTAACCAAAGGCTCAGCGTGCCGTTCCGGAACCAGATTAGGGCCTGAAGCCATCCTGCGGTGTTGCGGCCAGCTCACAAGAAAGCGAGTTGAAGAAAGGAGATCAGGGACACTGTAATTCACAAACCTGCAGAGTTATAAATGACAGCTATCGTCCAAAAATATACTGAAGTAAGGCTGCCAAGAGGACTTGAAAGCGGGGCAGAATTGCAGGAAACCAATTTCAGGAGGTAGACTGGAATTGCATTGAAGCATAGGAAAAGAGGCAGAACGTCCACAATGATGCACTTGGCCAAAAAGGGCGTATGCGTTTTTTCCTGAATATATTCAGGAAAAACGCATACGCCCTTTTTGGCCAACCAAGCAAACTTGCAAAGGAAATCTGCACTACAATGAAGTCTAACTTCCCCCGGTCAAAAGGGCCATCTGAAAAAAGTGTAAAATCCAGAAAGGCAGGACAGGCCATGGAGAACTGGGAGCCTTGTTATGCTGATGGGCGGGATGTAAATTGCCCAACAGACGCTCGGGAGAAGTGTATGGGTGTTTTCCTGAAACATCTAAAAAACAAAGCAACAGAGCCTAGGGCACTTCCACTTATGGTCCTATAGCTTAGGGAAATTAAAATCAAAAAGACACAGCCACCCCAAAGTTTGGGACGCCTCTGTTTACAAGAACCTCATTTACAGTAACAAGTTCAACATCGCAGAAAGTGAAAAATGGATAAAGAAGTTGTGGTATTTACTTACAAAGCAATATCACTCAGCAATGAAATCTATGTCATCAGGCCCGTAGCAGCATAATGAGTGGATTCAGGTATGATAATTCTAACTGAAATAACTCACACAGAAAAAGAAACATCATAAGATATCAGTAATACACGGAATGTAAACTTGGCTACACAGGAACTGAATTACAGAACAGAACAGGGTCTCAAATTTAGAAAACCAACTTATGCTTGCTTAAGGGGAAAGGTGAGTTGGGGTGCTGCATAAAACCAGAGATTGAAATGAGCACAGATAAAGTTCCTTAAGCCAAATATGGAATAGACAAGAGCTACTCCTTGCTCAACGAAATGGACTCAACACTGCATATTAAACGCCTAAGAATGTACCTGACTAGTAAGTATCTTAAAACCTATGGATTGCTATGTCTCCGAAAGAGAATCAAGCATGTGTACAGGGGCATAAACGCAGCAGTGATAAGATTGGAGAGGTTCGGTGAGCAAATGAAGACCCTTTGAAGTCATATTGCATGGTACCCATTCCACGGGTTTCAACTACCCAGGTTTAATGTATTCTTCCTTCAGCTAAAACATGCATGTGGAACCCAGAGTATGATCAACCATGTGATCGGGAGACGTGTTCAAATATGTCTCAGTTTCCTCCCTGGTACTCGGGTGCAACATTCCAGACGCTTTACTAACACTCTCCTGACTTGGAGAGTCAGTCCCTTTATCCTCCTGTTTGGCCCAGTTTGCAATTTCTGTGGAAGATGCACAGGAATAGCGAGAACCAATGAGAGACTAGCTGGAGGTGTCTGGACGGGCAAATTCAACTCTCATTTCCCACCAGGAAGAGGAATTAACCAAAGGCTCAGCGTGCCGTGCCGGAACCAGATTAGGGCCTGAAGCCATCCTGCGGTGTTGCGGCCAGCTCACAAGAAAGCGAGTTGAAGAAAGGAGCTCAGGGGCACTGTAATTCACAAACCTGCAGAGTTATAAATGACAGCTATCGTACAAAAATATACTGAAGTAAGGCTGCCAAGTGGACTTGAAAGCGGGGCAGAATTGCAGGAAACCGATTTCAGGAGGTAGACTGGAATTGCATTGAAAGCATAGGAAAAGAGGCAGAACGTCCACAATGATGCACTTGGCCAAAAAGGGCGTATGCGTTTTTTCCTGAATATATTCAGGAAAAAACGCATACGCCCTTTTTGGCCAACCAAGCAAGCTTGCAAAGGAAATCTGCACTACAATGAAGTCTCACTTCCCCCCGGTCAAAAGGGCCATCTGAAAAAAGTGTAAAATCCAGCAAGGCAGGACAGGCCATGGAGAACTGGGAGCCTTGTTATGCTGATGGGCGGGATGTAAATTGCCAACAGACACTCGTGAGAAGTGTATGGTGTTTCCTGAAACATCTAAAAAACAAAGCAACAGAGCCTAGGGCACTTCCACTTATGGTCCTATAGCTTAGGGAAATTAAAATCAAAAAGACACAGCCACCCCAAAGTTTGGGACGCCTCTGTTTACAAGAACCTCATTTACAGTACAAGTTCAACATCGCAGAAAGTGAAAAATGGATAAAGAACTTGTGGTATTTACTTACAAAGCAATATCACTCAGCAATGAAATCTATGTCATCAGGCCCGTAGCAGCATAATGAGTGGATTCAGGTACGATGATTCTAACTGAAATAAGTCACACAGAAAAAGAAACATCATAAGATATCAGTAATACACGGAATGTAAACTTGGCTACACAGGAACTGAATTACAGAACAGAACAGGGTCTCAAATTTAGAAAACCAACTTATGCTTGCTTAAGGGGAAAGGTGAGTTGGGGTGCTGCATAAAACCAGAGATTGAAATGAGCACAGATAAAGTTCCTTATGCCAAATATGGAATAGACAAGAGCTACTCCTTGCTCAACGAAATGGACTCAACACCCCATATTAAACGCCTAAGAATGTACCTGACTAGTAAGTATCTTAAAACCTATGGATTGCTATGTCTCCAAAAGAGAATCAAGCGTGTGTACAGGGGCATAAACGCAGCAGTGATAGGATTGGAGAGCTTCGGTGAGCAAATGAAGACCCTTTGAAGTCATATTGCATGGCACCCATTACACGGGTCTCAACTCTCCAGGTTTGAGGTATTCTTCCTTCAGCTAAAACATGCATGTGGAACCCAGAGTATGATCAACCATATGATCGGGAGACGTGTTCAAATATGTCTCAGTTTTTCTCCCCTGGTACTCAGGTGCAACATTCCAGATGCTTTACTAACACTCTCCCGACTTGGAGAGTCAGTCCCTTTAACCTCCTGTTTGGCCCAGTTTGCAATTTCTGCGGAAGATGAACAGGAATAGCGAGAACCAATGAGAGACTAGCTGGAGGTGTCTGGACGGGCAAATTTAACTCTCATTTCCCACCAGGAAGAGGAATTAACCAAAGGCTCAGCGTGCCGTGCCTGAACCAGATTAGGGCCTGAAGCCAGCCTGCGGTGTTGCGGCCATGTCACAAGAAAGCGAGTTGAAGAAAGGAGCTCAGGGGCACTGTAATTCACAAACCTGCAGAGTTATAAATGACAGCTATCGTCCAAAAATATACTGAAGTAAGGCTGCCAAGAGGACTGTAAAGCGGGGCAGAATTGCAGGAAACCAATTTCAGGAGGTAGACTGGAATTGCATTGAAAGCATAGGAAAAGAGGCAGAACGTCCACAATGATGCACTTGGCCAAAAAGGGCGTATGCGTTTTTTCCTGAATATATTGAGGAAAAAACACATACGCCCTTTTTGGCCAACCAAGCAAGCTTGCAAAGGAAATCTGCACTAAAATGAAGTCTCACTTCCCCCAGGTCAAAAGGGCCATCTGAAAAAAGTGTAAAATCCAGAAAGGCAGGACAGGCTATGGAGAACTGGGAGCCTTGTTATGCTGATGGGTGGGATGTAAATTGCCAACAGACACTCGGGAGAAGTGTATGGTGTTTCCTGAAACATCTAAAAAACAAAGCAACAGAGCCTAGGGCACTTCCACTTATGGTCCTATAGCTTAGGGAAATTAAAATCAAAAAGACACAGCTACCCCAAAGTTTGGGACGCCTCTGTTTACAAGAACCTCGTTTACAGTACAAGTTCAACATCGCAGAAAGTGAAAAATGGATAAAGAAGTTGTGGTATTTACTTACAAAGCAATATCACTCAGCACTGAAATCTATGTCATCAGGCCCGTAGCAGCATAATGAGTGGATTCAGGTATGATGATTCTAACTGAAATAAGTCACACAGAAAAAGAAACATCATAAGATATCACTAATACACGGAATGTAAACTTGGCTACACAGGAACTGAATTACAGAACAGAAGAGGGTCTCAAATTTAGAAAACCAACTTATGCTTGCTTAAGGGGAAAGGTGAGTTGGGGTGCTGCATAAAACCAGAGATTGAAATGAGCACACATAAAGTTCCTTAAGCCAAATATGGAATAGACAAGAGCTACTCCTTGCTCAAAGAAATGGACTCAACACCGCATATTAAACGCCTAAGAATGTACCTGACTAGTAAGTATCTGAAAACCTATGGATTGCTATGTCTCCGAAAGAGAATCAAGCATGTGTACAGGGGCATAAACGCAGCAGTGATAGGATTGGAGAGGTTCGGTGAGCAAATGAAGACCCTTTGAAGTCATATTGCATGGCACCCATTCTACGGGTCTCAACTACCCAGGTTTGAGGTATTCTTCCTTCAGCTAAAACATGCATGTGGAACCCAGAGTATGATCAACCATGTGATCGGGAGACGTGTTCAAATATGTCTCAGTTTTTCTCCCCTGGTACTCAGGTGCAACATTCCAGATGCTTTACTAACACTCTCCCGACTTGGAGAGTCAGTCCCTTTAACCTCCTGTTTGGCCCAGTTTGCAATTTCTGCGGAAGATGAACAGGAATAGCGAGAACCAATGAGAGACTAGCTGGAGGTGTCTGGACGGGCAAATTTAACTCTCATTTCCCACCAGGAAGAGGAATTAACCAAAGGCTCAGCGTGCCGTGCCTGAACCAGATTAGGGCCTGAAGCCAGCCTGCGGTGTTGCGGCCATGTCACAAGAAAGCGAGTTGAAGAAAGGAGCTCAGGGGCACTGTAATTCACAAACCTGCAGAGTTATAAATGACAGCTATCGTCCAAAAATATACTGAAGTAAGGCTGCCAAGAGGACTGTAAAGCGGGGCAGAATTGCAGGAAACCAATTTCAGGAGGTAGACTGGAATTGCATTGAAAGCATAGGAAAAGAGGCAGAACGTCCACAATGATGCACTTGGCCAAAAAGGGCGTATGCGTTTTTTCCTGAATATATTGAGGAAAAAACACATACGCCCTTTTTGGCCAACCAAGCAAGCTTGCAAAGGAAATCTGCACTACAATGAAGTCTCACTTCCCCCCCGGTCAAAAGGGCCATCTGAAAAAAGTGTAAAATCCAGAAAGGCAGGACAGGCCATGGAGAACTGGGAGCCTTGTTATGCTGATGGGCGGGATGTTAATTGCCAACAGACACTCGGGAGAAGTGTATGGTGTTTCCTGAAACATCTAAAAAACAAAGCAACAGAGCCTAGGACACTTCCACTTATGGTCCTATAGCTTAGGGAAATTAAAATCAAAAACACACAGCCACCCCAAAGTTTGGGACGCCTCTGTTTACAAGAACCTCGTTTACAGTACAAGTTCAACATCACAGAAAGTGAAAAATGGATAAAGAAGTTGTGGTATTTACTTACAAAGCAATATCACTCAGCACTGAAATCTATGTCATCAGGCCCTTAGCAGAATAATGAGTGGATTCAGGTATGATGATTCTAACTGAAGTAAGTCACACCGAAAAAGAAACATCATAAGATATCAGTAATACACGGAATGTAAACTTGGCTACACAGGAACTGAATTACAGAACAGAACAGGGTCTCAAATTTAGAAAACCAACTTATGCTTGCTTAAGAGGAAAGGTGAGTTGGGGTGCTGCATAAAAGCAGAGATTGAAATGAGCACAGATAAAGTTCCTTAAGCCAAATATGGAATAGACAAGAGCTACTCCTTGCTCAACGAAATGGACTCAACACCGCATTTTAAACGCCTAAGAATGTACCTGACTAGTAAGTATCTTAAAACCTATGGATTGCTATGTCTCCGAAAGAGAATCAAGCATGTGTACAGGGGCATAAACGCAGCACTGATAGGATTGGAGAGGTTCGGTGAGCAAATGAAGACCCTTTGAAGTCATATCGCATGGTACACATTCCACGGGTTTCAACTACCCAGGTTTAAGGTATTCTTCCTTCAGCTAAAACATGCATGTGGAACCCAGAGTATGATCAACCACGTGATCGGGAGACGTGTTCAAATATGTCTCAGTTTTCCTCCCATGGTACTCGGGTGCACCATTCCAGATGCTTTACTAACACTCTCCCGACTTGGAGAGTCAGTCCCTTTAACCTCCTGTTTGGCCCAGTTTGCAATTTCTGCGGAAGATGAACAGGAATAGCGAGAACCAATGAGGGACTAGCTGGAGGTGTCTGGACGGGCAAATTTAATTCTCATTTCCCACCAGGAAGAGGAATTAACCAAAGGCTCAGCGTGCCGTTCCGGAACCAGATTAGGGCCTGAAGCCATCCTGCGGTGTTGCGGCCAGCTCACAAGAAAGCGAGTTGAAGAAAGGAGATCAGGGACACTGTAATTCACAAACCTGCAGAGTTATAAATGACAGCTATCGTCCAAAAATATACTGAAGTAAGGCTGCCAAGAGGACTTGAAAGCGGGGCAGAATTGCAGGAAACCAATTTCAGGAGGTAGACTGGAATTGCATTGAAAGCATAGGAAAAGAGGCAGAACGTCCACAATGATGCACTTGGCCAAAAAGGGCGTATGCGTTTTTTCCTGAATATATTCAGGAAAAAACGCATACGCCCTTTTTGGCCAACCAAGCAAACTTGCAAAGGAAATC
This sequence comes from Grampus griseus, assembly GCF_964374135.1. Classification (NCBI taxonomy): domain Eukaryota; kingdom Metazoa; phylum Chordata; class Mammalia; order Artiodactyla; family Delphinidae; genus Grampus; species Grampus griseus. The sequence goes on from NW_028133083.1 coordinate 161,330, forward strand.
TGCACTACAATGAAGTCTAACTTCCCCCCGGTCAAAAGGGCCATCTGAAAAAAGTGTAAAATCCAGAAAGGCAGGACAGGCCATGGAGAACTGGGAGCCTTGTTATGCTGATGGGCGGGATGTAAATTGCCAACAGACGCTCGGGAGAAGTGTATGGTGTTTCCTGAAACATCTAAAAAACAAAGCAACAGAGCCTAGGGCACTTCCACTTATGGTCCTATAGCTTAGGGAAATTAAAATCAAAAAGACACAGCCACCCCAAAGTTTGGGACGCCTCTGTTTACAAGAACCTCATTTACAGTACAAGTTCAACATCGCAGAAAGTGAAAAATGGATAAAGAAGTTGTGGTATTTACTTACAAAGCAATATCACTCAGCAATGAAATCTATGTCATCAGGCCCGTAGCAGCATAATGAGTGGATTCAGGTATGATAATTCTAACTGAAATAACTCACACAGAAAAAGAAACATCATAAGATATCAGTAATACACGGAATGTAAACTTGGCTACACAGGAACTGAATTACAGAACAGAACAGGGTCTCAAATTTAGAAAACCAACTTATGCTTGCTTAAGGGGAAAGGTGAGTTGGGGTGCTGCATAAAACCAGAGATTGAAATGAGCACAGATAAAGTTCCTTAAGCCAAATATGGAATAGACAAGAGCTACTCCTTGCTCAACGAAATGGACTCAACACTGCATATTAAACGCCTAAGAATGTACCTGACTAGTAAGTATCTTAAAACCTATGGATTGCTATGTCTCCGAAAGAGAATCAAGCATGTGTACAGGGGCATAAACGCAGCAGTGATAAGATTGGAGAGGTTCGGTGAGCAAATGAAGACCCTTTGAAGTCATATTGCATGGTACCCATTCCACGGGTTTCAACTACCCAGGTTTAATGTATTCTTCCTTCAGCTAAAACATGCATGTGGAACCCAGAGTATGATCAACCATGTGATCGGGAGACGTGTTCAAATATGTCTCAGTTTTCCTCCCCTGGTACTCGGGTGCAACATTCCAGACGCTTTACTAACACTCTCCTGACTTGGAGAGTCAGTCCCTTTATCCTCCTGTTTGGCCCAGTTTGCAATTTCTGTGGAAGATGCACAGGAATAGCGAGAACCAATGAGAGACTAGCTGGAGGTGTCTGGACGGGCAAATTCAACTCTCATTTCCCACCAGGAAGAGGAATTAACCAAAGGCTCAGCGTGCCGTGCCGGAACCAGATTAGGGCCTGAAGCCATCCTGCGGTGTTGCGGCCAGCTCACAAGAAAGCGAGTTGAAGAAAGGAGCTCAGGGGCACTGTAATTCACAAACCTGCAGAGTTATAAATGACAGCTATCGTACAAAAATATACTGAAGTAAGGCTGCCAAGAGGACTTGAAAGCGGGGCAGAATTGCAGGAAACCGATTTCAGGAGGTAGACTGGAATTGCATTGAAAGCATAGGAAAAGAGGCAGAACGTCCACAATGATGCACTTGGCCAAAAAGGGCGTATGCGTTTTTTCCTGAATATATTCAGGAAAAAACGCATACGCCCTTTTTGGCCAACCAAGCAAGCTTGCAAAGGAAATCTGCACTACAATGAAGTCTCACTTCCCCCCGGTCAAAAGGGCCATCTGAAAAAAGTGTAAAATCCAGCAAGGCAGGACAGGCCATGGAGAACTGGGAGCCTTGTTATGCTGATGGGCGGGATGTAAATTGCCAACAGACACTCGTGAGAAGTGTATGGTGTTTCCTGAAACATCTAAAAAACAAAGCAACAGAGCCTAGGGCACTTCCACTTATGGTCCTATAGCTTAGGGAAATTAAAATCAAAAAGACACAGCCACCCCAAAGTTTGGGACGCCTCTGTTTACAAGAACCTCATTTACAGTACAAGTTCAACATCGCAGAAAGTGAAAAATGGATAAAGAACTTGTGGTATTTACTTACAAAGCAATATCACTCAGCAATGAAATCTATGTCATCAGGCCCGTAGCAGCATAATGAGTGGATTCAGGTACGATGATTCTAACTGAAATAAGTCACACAGAAAAAGAAACATCATAAGATATCAGTAATACACGGAATGTAAACTTGGCTACACAGGAACTGAATTACAGAACAGAACAGGGTCTCAAATTTAGAAAACCAACTTATGCTTGCTTAAGGGGAAAGGTGAGTTGGGGTGCTGCATAAAACCAGAGATTGAAATGAGCACAGATAAAGTTCCTTATGCCAAATATGGAATAGACAAGAGCTACTCCTTGCTCAACGAAATGGACTCAACACCCCATATTAAACGCCTAAGAATGTACCTGACTAGTAAGTATCTTAAAACCTATGGATTGCTATGTCTCCAAAAGAGAATCAAGCGTGTGTACAGGGGCATAAACGCAGCAGTGATAGGATTGGAGAGCTTCGGTGAGCAAATGAAGACCCTTTGAAGTCATATTGCATGGTACCCATTACACGGGTCTCAACTCTCCAGGTTTAAGGTATTCTTCCTTCAGCTAAAACATGCATGTGGAACCCAGAGTATGATCAACCGTGTGAACGGGAGACGTGTTCAAATATGTTTCAGTTTTCCTCCCCTGGTACTCGGGTTCAACATTCCAGATGCTTTACTAACACTCTCCCGACTTGGAGAGTCAGCGCCTTTAACCTCCTGTTTGGCCCAGTTTGCAATTTCTGCGGAAGATGAACAGGAATAGGGAGAACCAATGAGAGACTAGCTGGAGGTGTCTGGACGGGCAAATTTAACTCTCATTTCCCACCAGGAAGAGGAAATAACCAAAGGCTCAGCGTGCCGTGCCGGAACCAGATTAGGGCCTGAAGCCATCCTGCGGTTTTGCGGCCAGGTCACAAGAAAGCGAGTTGAAGAAAGGAGCTCAGGGGCACTGTAATTCACAAACCTGCAGAGTTATAAATGACAGCTATCGTCCAAAAATATACTGAAGTAAGGCTGCCAAGAGGACTTGAAAGCGGGGCAGAATTGCAGGAAACCGATTTCAGGAGGTAGACTGGAATTGCATTGAAAGCATAGGAAAAGAGGCAGAACGTCCACAATGATGCACTTGGTCAAAAAGGGCGTTTGCGTTTTTTCCTGAATATATTCAGGAAAAAACGCAAACGCCCTTTTTGGCCAACCAAGCAAGCTTGCAAAGGAAATCTGCACTACAATGAAGTCTCACTTCCCCCCGGTCAAAAGGGCCATCTGAAAAAAGTGTAAAATCCAGAAAGGCAGGACAGGCAATGGAGAACTGGGAGCCTTGTTATGCTGCTGGGCGGGATGTAAATTGCCAACAGACACTCGGGAGAAGTGTATGGTGATTCCTGAAACATCTAAAAAACAAAGCAACAGAGCCTAGGGCACTTCCACTTATGGTCCTATAGCTTAGGGAAATTAAAATCAAAAAGACACAGCCACCCCAAAGTTTGGGACGCCTCTGTTTACAAGAACCTCGTTTACCGTACAAGTTCAATATCACAGAAAGTGAAAAATGGATAAAGAACTTGTGGTACTTACGTACAATGCAGTATCACTCAGCAATGAAATCTATGTCATCAGGCCCGTAGCAGCATAAAGAGTGGATTCAGGTACGATGATTCTAACTGAAATAAGTCACACAGAAAAAGAAACATCATAAGATATCACTAATACATGGAATGTAAACATGGCTACACAGGAACTGAATTCCAAAACAGAACGGGGTCTCAAATTTAGAAAACCAACTTATGCTTGCTTAAGGGGAAAGGTGAGTTGGGGTGCTGCATAAAACCAGAGATTGAAATGAGCATAGATAAAGTTCCTTAAGCCAAATATGGAATAGACAAGAGCTACTCCTTGCTCAACGAAATGGACTCAACACCGCATATTAAACGCCTAAGAATGTACCTGACTAGTAAGTATCTTAAAACCTATGGATTGCTATGTCTCCAAAAGAGAATCAAGCGTGTGTACAGGGGCATAAACGCAGCAGTGATAGGATTGGAGAGGTTCGGTGAGCAAATGAAGACCCTTTGAAGTCATATTGCATGGTACCCATTCCACAGGTTTCAACTACCCACGTTTAAGGTATTCTTGCTTCAGCTAAAACATGCATGTGGAACCCAGAGTATGATCAACCGTGTGAACGGGAGACGTGTTCAAATATGTGTCAGTTTTCCTCCCCTGGTACTCGGGTGCAACATTCCAGATGCTTTACTAACACTCTCCCCACTTGGAGAGTCAGCGCCTTTAACCTCCTGTTTGGCCCAGTTTGCAATTTCTGTGGAAGATGAACAGGAATAGGGAGAACCAATGAGAGACTAGCTGGAGGTGTCTGGACGGGCAAATTTAACTCTCATTTCCCACCAGGAAGAGGAAATAACCAAAGGCTCAGCGTGCCGTGCTGGAACCAGATTAGGGCCTGAAGCCATCCTGTGGTTTTGCGGCCAGGTCACAAGAAAGCGAGTTGAAGAAAGGAGCTCAGGGGCACTGTAATTCACAAACCTGCAGAGTTATAAATGACAGCTATCGTCCAAAAATATACTGAAGTAAGGCTGCCAAGAGGACTTGAAAGCGGGGCAGAATTGCAGGAAACCAATTTCAGGAGGTAGACTGGAATTGCATTGAAAGCATAGGAAAAGAGGCAGAACGTCCACAATGATGCACTTGGTCAAAAAGGGCGTATGCGTTTTTTCCTGAATATATTCAGGAAAAAACGCATACGCCCTTTTTGGCCAACCAAGCAAGCTTGCAAAGGAAATCTGCACTACAATGAAGTCTCACTTCCCCCCGGTCAAAAGGGCCATCTGAAAAAAGTGTAAAATCCAGAAAGGCAGGACAGGCCATGGAGAACTGGGAGCCTTGTTATGCTGATGGGCGGGATGTAAATTGCCAACAGACACTGGGGAGAAGTGTATGGTGTTTCCTGAAACATCTAAAAAACAAAGCAACAGAGCCTAGGGCACTTCCACTTATGGTCCTATAGCTTAGGGAAATTAAAATCAAAAAGACACAGCCACCCCAAAGTTTGGGACGCCTCTGTTTACAAGAACCTCGTTTACAGTTCAAGTTCAACATCGCAGAAAGTGAAAAATGGATAAAGAAGTTGTGGTATTTACTTACAAAGCATTATCACTCAGCAATGAAATCTATGTCATCAGGCCCTTAGCAGCACAATGAGTTGATACAGGTATTATGATTCTAACTGAAATAAGTCACACAGAAAAAGAAACATCATAAGTTATCAGTAATACACGGAATGTAAACTTGGCTACACAGGAACTGAATTACAGAACAGAACAGGGTCTCAAATTTAGAAAACCAACTTATGCTTGCTTAAGGGGAAAGGTGAGTTGGGGTGCTGCATAAAACCAGAGATTGAAATGAGCACAGATAAAGTTCCTTAAGCCAAATATGGAATAGACAAGATCTACTCCTTGTTCAACGAAATGGACTCAACACCGCATATTAAACGCCTAAGTATGTAGCTGACTAGTAAGTATCTTAAAACCTATGGATTGCTATGTCTCCAAAAGAGAATCAAGCATGTGTACAGGGGCATAAACGCAGCAGTGATAGGATTGGAGAGTTTCGGTGAGCAAATGAAGACCCTTTGAAGTCATATTGCATGGTACCCATTCCACAGGTTTCAACTACCCACGTTTAAGGTATTCTTCCTTCAGCTAAAACATGCATGTGGAACCCAGAGTATGATCAACTGTGTGAACGGGAGACGTGTTCAAATATGTCTCAGTTATCGTACCCTGGTACTCGGGTGCAACATTCCAGACGCTTTACTAACACTCTCCCCACTTGGAGAGTCAGCGCCTTTAACCTCCTGTTTGGCCCAGTTTGCAATTTCTGCGGAAGATGAACAGGAATAGGGAGAACCAATGAGAGACTAGCTGGAGGTGTCTGGACGGGCAAATTTAACTCTCATTTCCCACCAGGAAGAGGAATTAACCAAAGGCTCAGCGTGCCGTGCCGGAACCAGATTAGGGCCTGAAGCCATCCAGCAGTGTTGCGGCCAGCTCAAAAGAAAGCGAGTTGAAGAAAGGAGCTCAGGGGCACTGTAATTCACAAACGTGCAGAGTTATAAATGACAGCTATCATCCAAAAATATACTGAAGTAAGGCTGCCAAGAGGACTTGAAAGCGGGGCAGAATTGCAGGAAACCGATTTCAGCAGGTAGACTGGAATTGCATTGAAAGCATAGGAAAAGAGGCAGAACGTCCACAATGATGCACTTGGCCAAAAAGTGCGTATGCGTTTATTCCTGAATATATTCAGGAAAAAACGCATACGCCCTTTTTGGCCAACCAAGCAAGCTTGCAAAGGAAATCTGAACTACAATGAAGTCTCACTTCCCCCCGGTCAAAAGGGCCATCTGAAAAAAGTGTAAAATCCAGAAAGGCAGGACAGGCCATGGAGAACTGGGAGCCTTGTTATGCTGATGGGCGGGATGTAAATTGCCAACAGACACTGGGGAGAAGTGTATGGTGTTTCCTGAAACATCTAAAAAACAAAGCAACAGAGCCTAGGGCACTTCCACTTATGGTCCTATAGCTTAGGGAAATTAAAATCAAAAAGACACAGCCACCCCATAATTTGGGACGGCTCTTTTTACAGGAATCTGTTCTGCGGCACAAGTTAAATATCTCAGAGAGCAAATAATGGATAAAGAAGTTGTGGTACTTATGTACAACAGAATACCACTCAGCAATGAAATCTATGTCACCAGGCCCGTACCAGCATAATGAGTGGATTGAGGCACGATGATTCTAAGTGAAATAAGTCACACAGAAAAAGAAACATCATAAGGTATCACTAATACACGGAATGTGAACTTGGCTACACATGAACTGAATTACAAAACAGAACATGGTCTCAAATTTAGAAAACCAACTTATGCTTGCTTAAGGGGAAGGTGAGTTGGGGTGCTGCATAAAAGCAGAGTTTGAAATTAGCACAGATACCGTTCCATAAGCCAAATATTTAATAGACAAGACCTACCCCTTGCTCAATGAAATGGATTCAACAATGAGGTATCACCTCACACCTTGTAGAATAGGCATTATTGAAAATCTACAAACAAAAAATGCTGGAAAGGGTGTGGAGAAAAGGAACCCTCTTCCACTATTGTTGGGAATATAAATTGATACAGTCATTATGGAGAACAATATAGAATTTCTTAAGAAACTAACAATAGAATTACCATATGATACAGCAATCCCAGTACTGGACATATACCCAGACAAAACCATAAATCAAAAAGAGTCATTCACCGCAATGTTCATTGCATCACTATTTACAATATCGAGGTAATGGAAGCAACCTAAATGCCCACAGACAGACGAATGCATAAAGCTGTGGTACATATATAAAATGGAATATTACTAAGCCATGAAAAGGAATGAAATTGGGTCATTTGTAGAGACGTCGATGGATCTAGAGACTGTCATACAGAGTGAAGTAAGTCAGAAAGAGAAAAACAAATCTTGTATATTCATGCATATATGTGGAACCTAGAAAAACTGTACAGATTAACCATTTTGCAAGGCATAAATAGAGCAACAGATGTAGACAACAAACGTATGGACAACAAGGGGGGAAAGCTGTTGGGGGGGTGGTGGTGGGAGGAGTTGAGAGACTGGGATTGGCATGTATACATTTATATGTATAAAATAGATAACCAATAAGAACCTGCTGTATAAAAATATAAAATAAAATTCAAAATTAAAAAGAAATAAAATTTAAAAAATAAAACAGAAAAAACAATTATTCCCTGCACATACATGTATTTATATGAATAAATTATTTCCATGCTTATATCTGTAAATACAAAAAAGAGGAATAAAATCTACCTTGAACCAAAAACGAAAAAGAGAAAAAAACACAGAACCCACCAGTTACACAGAGGAAAACCGTATCAGGGCACTTGCTCCAGTTGTAAACAATTCTGAAGTTGGTCAGTGGTGGGGAATCGTCTCCCATTCAGCCAGCAGCCCCCACGCAACAAGCGTCCTCATTGCAAAGCTGGGGCACCGTGCCGAGGCATCTGTGAGTAAACGTGATCTGAGCCCCAGGCCAGTTGTTGCTGAACTATTCCCACCCGTCCCAGGTAAAACACCTGAATATATACAAGGACTTGAAAGCCTAGAGGAAGGGCCATAGAGCCACACGAGTGACAGCATGCCAGCCGACTTGGTGCCTGCAGGCCAGCCAGGATGGTCCTGGCCCTGGGTGCTCTTCTGGAAGATTTCCATTTCCCTGCCTGAGATACCCGTCCTGTCCCTGCCCCCACTGCTTTTTTCCTTCCTCACCTCTGCCCAGGGAGAAATTCCAGCAGCAGGTATGGGTGACACATCCTCTTCTTTAGCAGGTGGCAGCCTGGCAACTGCTGCAGAAAGTCCAGCAGAGCCCCACTCACACTGGGCCACCCACAAAGCCGTGGCCTCTCACTCCCTCCCACCAGCCCAGCCCCGAGACTGCTGACAGGGCAAAGAAAATGGTGTCAGGCACGGCTGCAGGGGCTCTTGCTGCCTGGAGTGGTATTTATATTGATCTCAACCCAGGCACACCTGGGGAGGGCTGGCCGGCACGGTAAGGCTGCCCAGGTCAGCCAATCATCACCCCTCAGGGACTCACAGTTGCAGAAAATGGAACTTGCTGAACCGGCCAGGTCCAAGGAACAGGTGTGGGCTCCTGAGAGTCAGGATAGACAAGGGGCTGCAGCTTTGGCTTGTTTTCTAATCATTTTATCTGGCCCATGAGTGGGAGACAACTTCAAGAAAACCCTCTCCTAATGAGAGGAACCCAGGAGTCAGGGAGAGGAGGGGTGGATGGTGGTTGGAGACAGAGGCCTGGTGCCCCGGGTGCAGTGGAAGTCTCTGGAAGACCAGGTGGAGGGAGGCCTCACGGAGTGATGCCCAGGGTCACAGACCTGTCGCAGCTGCTGTTTGTTAGTTCAAGTCCTGCTCTGAGGTGCTCTGTGTCAGCTCTGAGTGACAGGTGAGCTGGGGGTGCTCTGCAATGAGGGCTATGTGCACGGTTCCTGTGTGCCCAGCCCTGCCACAGTACCTGCAAGGGTAGATCTGTATCCTGGGAGGGGCCTGATCACAAGAGCCCCGTGGGCTGGGGTGGGGGTGGGGTACCTGCCCAGGTGAGCTCCATATTCTGGGATTGGTCTGACCACGAGAGCCCCATGGGCTGCTGGGGACCTGGTAAAGGATGTCAGGACAGTCAGTGAAGCCACTGAGGATATACCTCCAGTTGCTCCTAATTCCTACACCCTGCTGGTCATTCTACCAACCACCAGGACATGGTATTCTGTATTAGTCTTCAATGATGCCTTCTTTTGTATTCCATTAGTCCCAGAGTCACAAGAAATTTTGGCTTGTGAGTGGCAGGACTCAACATACAACTAAAACAATACTTCCGGGCCGTCTGGCCCCAAGGGTGCAAAAATTCCCACACCGTCTTTGGGGAAAGCTTAGCTAAAGACCTAAAAGTTCTACCTCTGGAAAAGGAAACCCTCCTTCAATATGCAGACGACATTCTGATCGCCAGCCCTACTAAGGAGGCCTCTGAACTACCAAGCCAATAAAGGATAGAAGTTGTCCAAGAAAAAGCTCAAATATCACAGACTGCGGTGACCTGCCTGGGCTTCATTCTCACACAAGGTCAGAGAAGCCCATCCCAGGAAAGGGAAGAAACCATTTTCAGCCTTACCCCTTTCTAAAACTAGAAGACAGCTTAGGGGTTCCTGGGGAGGCCAGGGTTTGCTGCTTCTGGATCCCTAACTACAGTCTACTAGCTGGGCCTCTATATGAAACACTGAAAGGAAAAGATGATGATCCTTTTGAATAGAATCCAGAAGTGGCCTTTCAAGAATGGAAAGAGCAGTCAATTCAGACCCTTGCCCTGGAACTCCCTAATTTAGCTAAACCCTTTGACCTTTACATTTCTGGTGAAAGGTGAATCGCCATTGGAGAATTAGTGCAAAAACTGGGACCACTTGAAATGGAACAATGCAAGAATGCCATCCAGGTAGGATAAACTACGGTCACTAAGGAGCTTGGCCCACTGCCACATCTGGCCAAGATACTGGCGGTATCTAAAAACCTGGAAATCAGCAGCCCGAAAGGCCACCTCCCTCCTAAGGGAAAAGGAACCCACGTGGTGATCCTAACCACCAACCATGCCCTGAAGTTGCAGGTTTCGCTCCGTGGGCACACCGACCTCGAGTGAGGAGGCCCTCCAACTCCAACATCCAGAGAGATAACCGGGGGCAACAGGGCACCATGACGACTCGTGTGAACATCACTTGACCTGGAGTTTCTCTCATAAAACAACAAGAGTGTGTCCCAAAAGAGTAGACTACTGCTTGCAGGACTTACTGCACCCAGAGGGGAGCTAATAATCTTGGTGGGGGAACAGTATACCACACTGTCACCATAGAAAAGCCTACAGACACCGTGATGATGGTGGCCAATAAGACCGGCTGGACTCCTGTTTACTTCAAAAGGCTGTTGACTCAGTAGCCATCATGGTCCTTATCACCACTGACCCTGGACTGTCTGGGAGTTGAGCGGGCAGGGCTCTGACACCTGGTGCTGTTTGTACGTTAATTCAGGGGCCTAATTGAAGAAAGCGCAGACTACTGGTCAGAGCATCTAGGCTGGCAGAAACGGTCAGCCTAAGGTGGCCGAACAAATGTGGGGCGGGGTGAAACCGGCCCCCACAGCGTCTCTGCACATCTCTTTCCTGGACCCTTAAAGGTCATTAGAATCTATAACACTTCCAATGCTGGTGCTCAGGTGGACGAGCAGGGAGGCAGGGGGCCTGGGGACAATCAACGTCACCGGGAGGCTGCTGGGGAGAAGCTCTGACCCTCGCCCCAGGGTATGAGGGCTCCCAACTCAGCACTCAGCAGTTACAGAAGAAGGGTCTGCACCCTCAGCACTCCAAGAATGAGGAACGGGACAAAAGGCAGAGGAGGGGTTTGTCCCCAGCAAAGCCCATTAAAAATCCCTGGGAGATAAAAATAGAATCTGGGCAATAAAGTCAAGTCTAACCTTTTTTATCCTTTGTGCTTTGTCTAATTTCACGTGCTCCTAGGGTCCCGCATGCAGAGGTTCCACACCCGGCACTTCAGACCAGATTTCCTAGTGCAGAATGGCTGGGTCGACACCTCAGCTCCTGGGGCCCAGTGCAGACTCCACGATATAGAGCCTGAGCTACAGCCAACCCGGCCCTCGAGAGCTCCGCCGCCTCCCTCCCTCCCACTGACTCTGACAGGATCTCTACACAGCAGCCCAGCCCAGCCCACAGCCCACGGGGTAGTGCATGCTCTCACCTCTCCATTCTCTGATCAAAATATAAAGTTTCCTTTGCTTGTGAACCAAACTCAGTCTCGATCTGTTGGCCCCAATGACACTGGGCAGGGGGACACTTGTTGGGGTCCACTCTGGAGGATCAGTAACAGAAATTGAGACTATTGTAACCTCAATGAACAGATGTGTGAGCCAAACTGTAGTTAACATAGAACAGTGTATAAGGCTCGGGTAAAATAAGATGTTTCTAACACTTCCATTTGATATTTCCATCACTTTTTATAAGCAAGTTCAGTGAAAAGGTTTGTCTTATTTGTCAGGTCAATATTAGAGAAACGAAGTGATTTCTTTCCAAGGATGTACATCTAATAATCTTGGTTAAACCTTCAATCTTGTTTTAAATGCTTTTCCATTGAAAATGATACCTCTCTTTCAGCTCCCCCATTTCTGAGAAGTATAAAATCTTATAATTTATTATTACCAAAGGGGAAAGGTGGGAGGAGGGATAAATTAACACTTTGGAATTAACACATACACACTGCTATGTATAAAATAGATCATCAACAAGGAACTACTGTATAGCACAGGGAACTACACTCAACATTTTGCAATAACCTATAAGGGGAAATAATCTGAAAAAGAATAGATATTTTTATTGACATCATCTATCAATGATAGTTAAAGTGTAGCCTAAGGGAAGCTGGTGGTGAGTGCTTCTGACCCTGAAGACTTCAATCATCTAAAGTTTGGACTCTGCCTACTTCCCAAGGCCCTTAATGAACATATGTGTAGCCGTAGCTTAAAAACTTCCCCAGTTTGGGTTTCGGGGAGACACTGATTTTGAAAAAGCCCTGGTGTTCTCCTTACATGAATGGGACTCTTCCTACTGCTAAAACATGTCTGTCACACCCAGAGGATGGTATACCGTCTGATCGGGAAGAGTTTGGAAAAGGCATCTCATCTCCTCATCTCCTGGTGCTCGGGTTCACCCCTCCAGCGTCTTTACTAACAGTCTCCTCACTTGGAGATGTCAGCACTGTCAACATCCTGTTGCGTACAGTTTGGAATTTGTCCAGAGGATGAAGCGGAAGGATGAGGAACAATGAGAGACAAGTCCTAGGTGTTCAGACAGGCACATGTCACTCTAATTTCCAATCAGGAAGACGAATTGACCAAAGGCTAGGGTTGCCCATGGAAACAGTATAGGGCTTGAGGAAATCCCGCTGCTTTGTGGCCAGTTCCCATAAACACAAGTTGAACAATGGAACTCAGGGGCAGTAAAATTCACAAAACTGCAGAGCTGAAAATATCCATCACTGAAAAATGTCTTGAGGAAAGTCAGAGAAAAGGACTTGTAAGCAAGGGAGAATGGCAGGAAAGGGATTTGAGGAGGTAGAAAGGACTCGCCATTAAGCACAAGAAAAGGAGCTGAACATTGCCAACATTGCAGTTGGCCAAAAAGGGTGTATGCGTTTTTTTCTGTATATATTCAAGAAAAGGGCATACACTTTTTTAGCCAACCAAACAGGTGGGCACTGGAAGTCAATACTACAAAAGATATCACTTCGCATCAGTCAGAAGAGCCATCCTCATAAAGCGTAAAAAACAGAAATGCAGGACAGGGCAAGGAGAAGAGGGAGCCCTGTGAGACTTATAGTGGAAATGTATATTGCCAACGGCCATTCTGGAGAAGTGTATTGTGTTTACTAAAGCATCTATAAAATGAGCTACAGAGCATAGGGCACTTGCACTCATGGGCGTATATCTTGGGAAAAACAAAAATCGAGAGGACACAGGCACCCCAATGTTTACCCCCTCTCTGTTTAAAAGATCCTCGACTAGGATATAACTTAAATGTCTCTGGAGGGAAAAAATGGATAGAGATGTGGTACTTAGGTAGAGTGGAATATTATTCAGCCTGGAAATCAATGAAATATGGCCAGTTGTAACAACTCCGGAGGAGTTACGTATGATCATTCTAAGTGACAGAATTCAAAAAGAAAAAGACACATATCATAAGATATCACTTAAAGGTGGAATCCAAAATGGCTACACATGAAATAAATTACAAAACAAAAACATAGTCAAATATGTGGAAAACACGCATAAGGCTGCTAAACGGGAAAGGTGGGGAGGGGTGAGGCATCATCCAGGAGGTTGAAATTAGCAAAGATACCATTCCAAATACCAAACTGATAATCAACAAGGCCTACACGGTAGCTAAAAGAACTGCACTCAGCACACTCAAGTCACCGGAAAAGAATATATACGACTGGTAAGAATCTGAAAAAGAATTTATTGATGACTCTCTGTACGTGAATCAAGTGGATGTACAGCAGCAAGAAACAGAGCTTTGAAAATCAGCTGTAACCAATATAGTAATAAATTGAAAAAAATAAACGACAGAGAGACAGAGAAAACCTCTTACAACTTTTCCTCAGGGACGGTGATGCAACATGGATTGAACACATCTAGACCCACAGCAGGATGAGACATAAGGCTGGAAACTGTTTGCGCTAAGAGAAATGTGAGGTTGGGTGAGGAAATGCACACCCTTTAAAGTAATACTACCTGGTACCCATTCAATGGGTCCCAAATCTGCAGGTTCAAGGGATCTTCCTACAGCTAAAACATGCATGGAAAACCCAGAGGACTGTACACCATGTGATCGGGAGATGTGTCTAAAATGCACCTCATTTATCCTCTCCTGGTGCTCCTGTTCACCATTCCAGCCATGTTACTTAGAATCTCCCCACTTGGAGAATCAGCACATTTAAACTTCTGTTTCACACATTTTGCAAATTGTGAGGAGGATGAATGGGAAGAGGGGGAACCAATGAGAGAATAGTTGTAGGGGTTTGGACGGGCACATATCACTCTAATTTCCCATTAAGAATAAGAATTAAAGAAAGGCTCAGCCTGCCTCGCCGGAGCCAAAATAGGGCCTGAAGCAATCCTGTGGGTTTGTGGCCAGCTCACAAAAGAGCAACTTAAAAAATGGAGCTCAGGGTCACTGCAATTCACAAACCTGCAGAGTTATAAATGAAAACTAATGTCCAAAAATATGTTGAGGTAAGGCAAAGAAGAGGATCTGAATGCAAGACAGAATTGCAAGAAACAGATTTCAAGAGATAGATTGGACTCGTCTTTAATGCACATGAAAAGCGGCAGAATTTCGACAATGATGCAGTTGGCCCAAAAGGGCGTATGCGTTTTTTCCTGATTATATCCAGGAAAAAACGCATACGCACTTTATGGGCAACGAAGCAAGCAAGCAATGCAAATGTGCACAACAAAGAAGTCTCACTTCCCACCGGTCAAAAGGGCCATCCTAAAAATTTGTAAAAACCAGAAATGCAGGACAGGCCATGGAGAACAGGGAGCCTTTATACGCTGATGGGCAGTGTGTGAACTGCCGAGAGCCACTCTGGAGAAGTGTATGGTGGTTCCTAAATCATCTAAAAAACAGAGCTACAGAGCATAGGACACTTCCAATCATGGGAGTATATCTAGGGAAGTCTAAAAATCAACAAGACACAAGCACACCACAGTTTAGGGCTACTCTGTTTACAAGAACCTCAACTTCAGTACACCTTAAATATCCCAGGAAAGAGAACAATGGATAAAGAAGATGTGGTACTTATGTACAATGGAATATCTCTTCACCATGAAATCAATGTAATAAGGCTAGTAGAAGGATAAAGAGTGGATTTAGGTCCGATAATACTACTTGAAATAAGTCAAACAGAAAAAGAAACATATCATAAGATATCACTTATAGAGGGAGGGTAAATATGGCTGCACAAGAAATGAATTACAGAACAGAACAGTGTCTCACATTTAGAAAACACACTTATGTCAGCTTAAGGGGAAAGGAGAGGTGGGGTGATGCATAAAACCAGAGTTTGAAATTAGCACAGATACCGTTCAATAAACCAAATAGGTATTAGACAAGATCTACACCTTGCTCAATGAACTGGCCTCAACACACCCTATACACCGCAGAGAAATATATCTGAGTAATAAGAATCTTAAAACCCATGTATTGATATATCTCCATAAGGGAATCAAGTGTGTACAGAGCGGCACAAACACAGCAGTGAAAATGAGCTAAACCCCATTATAGAAATAAATTTTAAAAACAAAACACTGAAACAATGAAAGAGAGAAAAATTCTTACAAAATTCGCTCAGGGGCTGTGATGCAACCTGGATTGACCACATATAAACCCACAGCTGGATAAGACATAAGGCTGGACACTTGGGGCTGAGAGGATTGGTGAGCTTTGGTGAGCAACTGCCGAAAGTTTAATGCAATACTTCATGTTACTCAGTCCAAGGGTCCCAACACTCCAGGTTGAAGGGAATCTTCCTACAGCTAAACCATGCTTGGGAAACCCAGCGACTGGTATACCATATGATCGGGAAAGGTTTCTAAAACACACCTCATTTTTCCTCTCCTGGGGCTCCGGATCGACATTCCAGCCGCTTTACTAACAACATCCCCACATGTAGTCAATGCCTTTAAGTTCTGGTATCGCACAGTCTGCAGTTAGTGTAGAGGATGAATGGGAATAGGGGGAACCAGTGAGAAACAAGCTGTAGCGGTTTCAATGGGCACATGTCACTCTAATGTCACATCAGTAAGAAGAATTAACCAAAGGCACAGCAAGGTGCCCCAGAAGAAAAATAGGGCTTCAAGGAATCCTGTGGTTATGGGGCAAGACCACAAAAATAAGAGCTGAAAAGTGGGGCTAAGGGCCACTGCAATTCAAAAACCTGCAGAGTTATAAAGGCCAACTATTTTCAAAAAATATATTGAGGTAAGGCTATGAAGAAACATTGAAAGCAAGGCAGAATTGCAGGAAACCGATTTCAGGAGGTAGACTGGAATTGCATTGAAAACATATGAAGAGAGTCAGAACCTCGACAATGACGCACTTGGCCAAAAAGGGCGTATGTGTTGTTTCCTGAATATATTCAGGAAAAAACGCATGCACACTTTTTGGCCAACCAAGGAAGCTTGCAAAGGAAATCTGCACTACAATGAAGTCTCACTTCCACCTGGTCAAAAGGGCCATCTGAAAAAAGTGTAAAATCCATAAAGGCACGACAGGGCATGGAGAACTGGGAGCCTTCTTATGCTGATGGGCGGGATGTAAATTGTCAACAGCCACTCTGGAGAAGTGTATGGTGTTTCCTGAAACATCTAAAAAACAAAGCAACAGAGCCTAGGGCACTTCTACTTATGGTCCTATAGATTAGGGAAATTAAAATTAAAAAGACACAGCCACTCCAAAGTTTGGGACGGCTCTGTTTACAAGAACCTCGTTTACCGTACAAGTTCAATATCGCAGAAAGTGAAAAATGGATAAAGAAGTTGTGGTACTTACGTACAATGCAATATCACTCAGCAATGAAATCTATGTCATCAGGCCCTTAGCAGCACAATGAGTGGATTCAGGTATGATGATTCTAACTGAAATAAGTCACACAGAAAAAGAAACATCATAAGATATCAGTAATACATGGAATGTAAACTTGGCTACTCAGGAACTGAATTACAGAACAGAACAGGGTCTCAAATTTAGAAAACCAACTTATGCTTGCTTAAGGGGAAAGGTGAGTTGGGGTGCTGCATAAAACCAGAGATTGAAATGAGCACAGATAAAGTTCATTAAGCCAAATATGGAATAGACAAGAGCTACTCCTTGCTCAACGAAATGGACTCAACACCGCATATTAAACGCCTAAGAATGTACCTGACTAGTAAGTATCTTAAAACCTATGGATTGCTATGTCTCCGAAAGAGAATCAAGCATGTGTACAGCGGCATAAACGCAGCAGTGATAGGATTGGAGAGGTTCGGTGAGCAAATGAAGACCCTTTGAAGTCATATTGCATGGTACCCATTCCACGGGTTTCAACTACCCAGGTTTAAGGTAATCTTCCTTCAGCTAAAACATGCATGTGGAACTCAGAGTATGATCAACCATGTGATTGGGAGACGTGTTCAAATATGTCTCAGTTTTCCTCCCCTGGTACTCGGGTGCAACATTCCAGACGCTTTACTAACACTCTCCCGACTTGGAGAGTCAGCGCCTTTAACCTCCTGTTTGGCCCAGTTTGCAATTTCTGCGGAAGATGAACAGGAATAGGGAGAACCAATGAGAGACTAGCTGGAGGTGTCTGGACGGGCAAATTTAACTCTCATTTCCCACCAGGAAGAGGAAATAACCAAAGGCTCAGCGTGCCGTGCCGGAACAAGATTAGGGCCTGAAGCCATCCTGCGGTGTTGCGGCCAGCTCACAAGAAAGCGAGTTGAAGAAAGGAGCTCAGGGGCACTGTAATTCACAAACCTGCAGAGTTATAAATGACAGCTATCGTCCAAAAATATACTGAAGTAAGGCTGCCAAGAGGACTTGAAAGCGGGGCAGAATTGCAGGAAACCGATTTCAGGAGGTAGACTGGAATTGCATTGAAACATAGGAAAAGAGGCAGAACGTCCACAATGATGCACTTGGCCAAAAAGGGCGTATGCGTTTTTTCCTGAATATATTCAGGAAAAAACGCATACGCCCTTTTTGGCCAACCAAGCAAGCTTGCAAAGGAAATCTGCACTACAATGAAGTCTCACTTCCCCCCGGTCAAAAGGGCCATCTGAAAAATGTGTAAAATCCAGAAAGGCAGGACAGGCCATGGAGAACTGGGAACCTTGTTATGCTGATGGGCGGGATGTAAATTGCCAACAGACACTCGGGAGAAGTGTATGGTGTCTCCTGAAACATCTAAAAAACAAAGCAACAGAGCCTAGGGCACTTCCACTTATGGTCCTATAGCTTAGGGAAATTAAAATCAAAAAGACACAGCCACCCCAAAGTTTGGGACGGCTCTGTTTACCACAACCTCGTTTACCATACAAGTTCAATATCACAGAAAGTGAAAAATGGATAAATAAGTTGTGGAACTCTCGAACAATGCAGTATCACTCAGCAATGAAATCTATGTCATCAGGCCTGTAGCAGCATAATGAGTAGAGTTACATATGATGATTCTAACTGAAATAAGTCACACAGAAAAAGAAACATCATAAGATATCACTAACACACGGAATGTAAACTTGGCTACACAAGAACTGACTTGCAGAACAGAACAGGGTCTCAAATTGAGAAAACCAACTTATGCTTGCTTAAGGGGAAAGTTGAGTTGGGGTGCTGCATAAAACCAGAGATTGAAATGAGCACAGATAAAGTTCCTTAAGCCAAATATGGAATAGACAAGAGCTACTCCTTGCTCAACGAAATGGACTCAACACCCCATATTAAACGCCTAAGAATGTACCTGACTAGTAAGTATCTTAAAACGTATGGGTTGCTATGTCTACAAAAGAGAATCAAGCGTGTGTACAGGGGCATAAACGCAGCAGTGATAGGATTGCAGAGGTTCGGTGAGCAAATGAAGACCCTTTGAAGACATATTGCATGGTACCCATTCCACGGGTCTCAACTCTCTATATTTAAGGTATTCTTCCTTCAGCTAAAACATGCATGTGGAACCCAGAGTATGATCAACCGTGTGAACGGGAGACGTGTTCAAATATGTCTCAGTTTTCCTCCCCTGGTACTCGGGTGCAACATTCCAGACGCTTTACTAACACTCTCCCCACTTGGAGAGTCAGCGCCTTTAACCTCCTGATTGGCCCAGTTTGCAATTTCTGCGGAAGATGAACAGGAATAGGGAGAACCAATGAGAGACTAGCTGGAGGTGTCTGGACGGGCAAATTTAACTCTCATTTCCCACCAGGAAGAGGAAATAACCAAAGGCTCAGGGTGCCGTGCCGGAACCAGATTAGGG
Source organism: Grampus griseus (assembly GCF_964374135.1). Classification (NCBI taxonomy): domain Eukaryota; kingdom Metazoa; phylum Chordata; class Mammalia; order Artiodactyla; family Delphinidae; genus Grampus; species Grampus griseus. Next base: position 180,495 of record NW_028133083.1, read on the forward strand.
CCTGAAGCCATCCTGTGATGTTGCGGCCAGCTCAAAAGAAAGCGAGTTGAAGAAAGGAGCTCAGGGGCACTGTAATTCACAAACCTGCAGAGTTATAAATGACAGCTATCGTCCAAAAATAGACTGAAGTAAGGCTGCCAAGAGGACTTGAAAGCGGGGCAGAATTGCAGGAAACCGATTTCAGGAGGTAGACTGGAATTGCATTGAAAGCATAGGAAAAGAGGCAGAACGTCCACAATGATGCACTTGGCCAAAAAGGGCGTATGCGTTTTTTCCTGAATATATTCAGGAAAAAACGCATACGCCCTTTTTGGCCAACCAAGCAAGCTTGCAAAGGAAATCTGCACTACAATGAAGTCTCACTTCCCCCAGGTCAAAAGGGCCATCTGAAAAAAGTGTAAAATCCAAAAAGGCAGGACAGGCCATGGAGAAATGGGAGCCTTGTTATGCTGATGGGCGGGATGTAAATTGCCAACAGACACTCGGGAGAAGTGTATGGTGTTTCCTGAAACATCTAAAAAACAAAGCAACAGAGCCTAGGGCACTTCCACTTATGGTCCTATAGCATAGGGAAATTAAAATCAAAAAGACACAGCCACCCCAAAGTTTGGGACGCCTCTGTTTACAAGAACCTCGTTTACAGTACAAGTTCAACATCGCAGAAAGTGAAAAATGGATAAAGAAGTTGTGGTATTTACTTACAAAGCAATATCACTCAGCAATGATATCTATGTCATCAGGCCCGTAGCAGAACAATGAGTGGATTCAGGTATGATAATTCTAACTGAAATAACTCACACAGAAAAAGAAATATCATAAGATATCAGTAATACACGGAATGTAAACTTGGCTACACAGGAACTGAATTACAGAACAGAACAGGGTCTGAAATTTAGAAAACCAACTTATGCTTGCTTAAGGGTAAAGGTGAGCTGGGGTGCTGCATAAAACCAGAGATTGAAATGAGCACAGATAAAGTTCCTTAAGCCAAATATGGAATAGACAAGAGCTACTCCTTGCTCAACGAAATGGACTCAACACCCCATATTAAACGCCTAAGAATGTACCTGACTAGTAAGTATCTTAAAACGTATGGGTTGCTATGTCTACAAAAGAGAATCAAGCGTGTGTACAGGGGCATAAACGCAGCAGTGATAGGATTGGAGAGGTTCGGTGAGCAAATGAAAACCCTTTGAAGACATATTGCATGGTACCCATTCCACGGGTCTCAACTCTCTATGTTTAAGGTATTCTTCCTTCAGCTAAAACATGCATGTGGAACCCAGAGTATGATCAACCGTGTGAATGGGAGATGTGTTCAAATATGTCTCAGTTTTCCTCCCCTGGTACTCGGGTGCAACATTCCAGACGCTTTACTAACACTCTCCCGACTTGGAGAGTCAGTCCCTTTAACCTCCTGTTTGGCCCAGTTTGCAATTTCTGCAGAAGATGAACAGGAATAGGGAGAACCAATGAGAGACTAGCTGGAGGTGTCTGGACGGGCAAATTTAACTCTCATTTCCCACCAGGAAGAGGAATTAACCAAAGGCTCAGCGTGCCGTGCCGGAACCAGATTAGGGCCTGAAGCCATCCTGCAGTGTTGCAGCCAGCTCACAAGAAAGCGAGTTGAAGAAAGGAGCTCAGGGGCACTGTAATTCACAAACCTGCAGAGTTATAAATGACAGCTATCGTCCAAAAATATACTGAAGTAAGGCTGCCAAGAGGACTTGAAAGCGGGGCAGAATTGCAGGAAACCGATTTCAGGAGGTAGACTGGAATTGCATTGAAATCATAGGAAAAGAGGCAGAACGTCCACAATGATGCACTTGGCCAAAAAGGGCGTATGCGTTTTTTCCTGAATATATTCAGGAAAAAACACATACGCCCTTTTTGGCCAACCAAGCAAGCTTGCAAAGGAAATCTGCACTAAAATGAAGTCTCACTTCCCCCAGGTCAAAAGGGCCATCTGAAAAAAGTGTAAAATCCAGAAAGGCAGGACAGGCTATGGAGAACTGGGAGCCTTGTTATGCTGATGGGTGGGATGTAAATTGCCAACAGACACTCGGGAGAAGTGTATGGTGTTTCCTGAAACATCTAAAAAACAAAGCAACAGAGCCTAGGGCACTTCCACTTATGGTCCTATAGCTTAGGGAAATTAAAATCAAAAAGACACAGCTACCCCAAAGTTTGGGACGCCTCTGTTTACAAGAACCTCGTTTACAGTACAAGTTCAACATCGCAGAAAGTGAAAAATGGATAAAGAAGTTGTGGTATTTACTTACAAAGCAATATCACTCAGCACTGAAATCTATGTCATCAAGCCCGTAGCAGCATAATGAGTGGATTCAGGTATGATGATTCTAACTGAAATAAGTCACACAGAAAAAGAAACATCATAAGATATCACTAATACACGGAATGTAAACTTGGCTACACAGGAACTGAATTACAGAACAGAAGAGGGTCTCAAATTTAGAAACCCAACTTATGCTTGCTTAAGGGGAAAGGTGAGTTGGGGTGCTGCATAAAACCAGAGATTGAAATGAGCACACATAAAGTTCCTTAAGCCAAATATGGAATAGACAAGAGCTACTCCTTGCTCAACGAAATGGACTCAACACCGCATATTAAACGCCTAAGAATGTACCTGACTAGTAAGTATCTTAAAACCTATGGATTGCTATGTCTCCGAAAGAGAATCAAGCATGTGTACAGGGGCATAAACGCAGCAGTGATAGGATTGGAGAGGTTCGGTGAGCAAATGAAGACCCTTTGAAGTCATATTGCATGGCACCCATTCTACGGGTCTCAACTACACAGGTTTGAGGTATTCTTCCTTCAGCTAAAACATGCATGTGGAACCCAGAGTATGATCAACCATGTGATCGGGAGACGTGTTCAAATATGTCTCAGTTTTTCTCCCCTGGTACTCAGGTGCAACATTCCAGATGCTTTACTAACACTCTCCCGACTTGGAGAGTCAGTCCCTTTAACCTCCTGTTTGGCCCAGTTTGCAATTTCTGCGGAAGATGAACAGGAATAGCGAGAACCAATGAGAGACTAGCTGGAGGTGTCTGGACGGGCAAATTTAACTCTCATTTCCCACCAGGAAGAGGAATTAACCAAAGGCTCAGCGTGCCGTGCCTGAACCAGATTAGGGCCTGAAGCCAGCCTGCGGTGTTGCGGCCATGTCACAAGAAAGCGAGTTGAAGAAAGGAGCTCAGGGGCACTGTAATTCACAAACCTGCAGAGTTATAAATGACAGCTATCGTCCAAAAATATACTGAAGTAAGGCTGCCAAGAGGACTTGAAAGCGGGGCAGAATTGCAGGAAACCAATTTCAGGAGGTAGACTGGAATTGCATTGAAAGCATAGGAAAAGAGGCAGAACGTCCACAATGATGCACTTGGCCAAAAAGAGCGTATGCGTTTTTTCCTGAATATATTCAGGAAAAAACGCATACGCCCTTTTTGGCCAACCAAGCAAGCTTGCAAAGGAAATCTGCACTACAATGAAGTCTCACTTCCCCCCCGGTCAAAAGGGCCATCTGAAAAAAGTGTAAAATCCAGAAAGGCAGAACAGGCCATGGAGAACTGGGAGCCTTGTTATGCTGATGGGCGGGATGTAAATTGCCAACAGACACTCGGGAGAAGTGTATGGTGTTTCCTGAAACATCTAAAAAACAAAGCAACAGAGCCTAGGACACTTCCACTTATGGTCCTATAGCTTAGGGAAATTAAAATCAAAAACACACAGCCACCCCAAAGTTTGGGACGCCTCTGTTTACAAGAACCTCGTTTACAGTACAAGTTCAACATCACAGAAAGTGAAAAATGGATAAAGAAGTTGTGGTATTTACTTACAAAGCAATATCACTCAGCACTGAAATCTATGTCATCAGGCCCTTAGCAGAATAATGAGTGGATTCAGGTATGATGATTCTAACTGAAATAAGTCACACAGAAAAAGAAACATCATAAGATATCAGTAATACACGGAATGTAAACTTGGCTACACAGGAACTGAATTACAGAACAGAACAGGGTCTCAAATTTAGAAAACCAACTTATGCTTGCTTAAGGGGAAAGGTGAGTTGGGGTGCTGCATAAAAGCAGAGATTGAAATGAGCACAGATAAAGTTCCTTAAGCCAAATATGGAATAGACAAGAGCTACTCCTTGCTCAACGAAATGGACTCAACACCGCATTTTAAACGCCTAAGAATGTACCTGACTAGTAAGTATCTTAAAACCTATGGATTGCTATGTCTCCGAAAGAGAATCAAGCATGTGTACAGGGGCATAAACGCAGCACTGATAGGATTGGAGAGGTTCGGTGAGCAAATGAAGATCCTTTGAAGTCATATCGCATGGTACACATTCCACGGGTTTCAACTACCCAGGTTTAAGGTATTCTTCCTTCAGCTAAAACATGCATGTGGAACCCAGAGTATGATCAACCACGTGATCGGGAGAGGTGTTCAAATATGTCTCAGTTTTCCTCCCATGGTACTCGGGTGCACCATTCCAGATGCTTTACTAACACTCTCCCGACTTGGAGAGTCAGCGCCTTTAACCTCCTGTTTGGCCCAGTTTGCAATTTCTGCGGAAGATGAACAGGAATAGGGAGAACCAATGAGAGACTAGCTGGAGGGGTCTGGACGGGCAAATTTAACTCTCATTTCCCACCAGGAAGAGGAAATAACCAAAGGCTCAGCGTGCCGTGCCGGAACCAGATTAGGGCCTGAAGCCATCCTGCGGTTTTGCGGCCAGGTCACAAGAAAGCGAGTTGAAGAAAGGAGCTCAGGGGCACTGTAATTCACAAACCTGCAGAGTTATAAATGACAGCTATCGTCCAAAAATATACTGAAGTAAGGCTGCCAAGAGGACTTGAAAGCGGGGCAGAATTGCAGGAAACCGATTTCAGGAGGTAGACTGGAATTGCATTGAAAGCATAGGAAAAGAGGCAGAACGTCCACAATGATGCACTTGGTCAAAAAGGGCGTTTGCGTTTTTTCCTGAATATATTCAGGAAAAAACGCAAACGCCCTTTTTGGCCAACCAAGCAAGCTTGCAAAGGAAATCTGCACTACAATGAAGTCTCACTTCCCCCCGGTCAAAAGAGCCATCTGAAAAAAGTGTAAAATCCAGAAAGGCAGGACAGGCCATGGAGAACTGGGAGCCTTGTTATGCTGATGGGCGGGATGTAAATTGCCAACAGACACTCGGGAGAAGTGTATGGTGATTCCTGAAACATCTAAAAAACAAAGCAACAGAGCCTAGGGCACTTCCACTTATGGTCCTATAGCTTAGGGAAATTAAAATCAAAAAGACACAGCCACCCCAAAGTTTGGGACGCCTCTGTTTACAAGAACCTCGTTTACCGTACAAGTTCAATATCACAGAAAGTGAAAAATGGATAAAGAACTTGTGGTACTTACGTACAATGCAGTATCACTCAGCAATGAAATCTATGTCATCAGGCCCGTAGCAGCATAAAGAGTGGATTCAGGTACGATGATTCTAACTGAAATAAGTCACACAGAAAAAGAAACATCATAAGATATCACTAATACATGGAATGTAAACTTGGCTACACAGGAACTGAATTCCAAAACAGAACGGGGTCTCAAATTTAGAAAACCAACTTATGCTTGCTTAAGGGGAAAGGTGAGTTGGGGTGCTGCATAAAACCAGAGATTGAAATGAGCACAGATAAAGTTCCTTAAGCCAAATATGGAATAGACAAGATCTACTCCTTGTTCAACGAAATGGACTCAACACCGCATATTAAACGCCTAAGTATGTAGCTGACTAGTAAGTATCTTAAAACCTATGGATTGCTATGTCTCCAAAAGAGAATCAAGCATGTGTACAGGGGCATAAACGCAGCAGTGATAGGATTGGAGAGTTTCGGTGAGCAAATGAAGACCCTTTGAAGTCATATTGCATGGTACCCATTCCACAGGTTTCAACTACCCACGTTTAAGGTATTCTTCCTTCAGCTAAAACATGCATGTGGAACCCAGAGTATGATCAACTGTGTGAATGGGAGACGTGTTCAAATATGTCTCAGTTTTCCTCCCCTGGTACTCGGGTGCAACATTCCAGACGCTTTACTAACACTCTCCCCACTTGGAGAGTCAGCGCCTTTAACCTCCTGTTTGGCCCAGTTTGCAATTTCTGCGGAAGATGAACAGGAATAGGGAGAACCAATGAGAGACTAGCTGGAGGTGTCTGGACGGGCAAATTTAACTCTCATTTCCCACCAGGAAGAGCAATTAACCAAAGGCTCAGCGTGCCGTTCCGGAACCAGATTAGGGCCTGAAGCCATCCTGCAGTGTTGCGGCCAGCTCAAAAGAAAGCGAGTTGAAGAAAGGAGCTCAGGGGCACTGTAATTCACAAACGTGCAGAGTTATAAATGACAGCTATCATCCAAAAATATACTGAAGTAAGGCTGCCAAGAGGACTTGAAAGCGGGGCAGAATTGCAGGAAACCGATTTCAGCAGGTAGACTGGAATTGCATTGAAAGCATAGGAAAAGAGGCAGAACGTCCACAATGATGCACTTGGCCAAAAAGTGCGTATGCGTTTATTCCTGAATATATTCAGGAAAAAACGCATACGCCCTTTTTGGCCAACCAAGCAAGCTTGCAAAGGAAATCTGAACTACAATGAAGTCTCACTTCCCCCCGGTCAAAAGGGCCATCTGAAAAAAGTGTAAAATCCAGAAAGGCAGGACAGGCCATGGAGAACTGGGAGCCTTGTTATGCTGATGGGCGGGATGTAAATTGCCAACAGACACTCGGGAGAAGTGTATGGTGTTTCCTGAAACATCTAAAAAACAAAGCAACAGAGCCTAGGGCACTTCCACTTATGGTCCTATAGCTTAGGGAAATTAAAATCAAAAAGACACAGCCACCCCATAATTTGGGACGGCTCTTTTTACAGGAATCTGTTCTGCGGCACAAGTTAAATATCTCAGAGAGCAAATAATGGATAAAGAAGTTGCGGTACTTATGTACAACAGAATACCACTCAGCAATGAAATCTATGTCACCAGGCCCGTACCAGCATAATGAGTGGATTGAGGCACGATGATTCTAAGTGAAATAAGTCACACAGAAAAAGAAACATCATAAGGTATCACTAATACACGGAATGTGAACTTGGCTACACATGAACTGAATTACAAAACAGAACATGGTCTCAAATTTAGAAAACCAACTTATGCTTGCTTAAGGGGAAGGTGAGTTGGGGTGCTGCATAAAAGCAGAGTTTGAAATTAGCACAGATACCGTTCCATAAGCCAAATATTTAATAGACAAGACCTACCCCTTGCTCAACGAAATGGATTCAACAATGAGGTATCACCTCACACCTTGTAGAATAGGCATCATTGAAAATCTACAAACAAAAAATGCTGGAAAGGGTGTGGAGAAAAGGAACCCTCTTCCACTATTGTTGGGAATATAAATTGATACAGTCATTATGGAGAACAATATAGAATTTCTTAAGAAACTAACAATAGAATTACCATATGATACAGCAATCCCAGTACTGGACATATACCCAGACAAAACCATAAATCAAAAAGAGTCATTCACCGCAATGTTCATTGCATCACTATTTACAATATCGAGGTAATGGAAGCAACCTAAATGCCCACAGACAGACGAATGCATAAAGCTGTGGTACATATATAAAATGGAATATTACTAAGCCATGAAAAGGAATGAAATTGGGTCATTTGTAGAGACGTCGATGGATCTAGAGACTGTCATACAGAGTGAAGTAAGTCAGAAAGAGAAAAACAAATCTTGTATATTCATGCATATATGTGGAACCTAGAAAAACTGTACAGATTAACCATTTTGCAAGGCATAAATAGAGCAACAGATGTAGACAACAAACGTATGGACAACAAGGGGGGAAAGCTGTTGGGGGGGTGGTGGTGGGAGGAGTTGAGAGACTGGGATTGGCATGTATACATTTATATGTATAAAATAGATAACCAATAAGAACCTGCTGTATAAAAATATAAAATAAAATTCAAAATTAAAAAGAAATAAAATTTAAAAAATAAAACAGAAAAAACAATTATTCCCTGCACATACATGTATTTATATGAATAAATTATTTCCATGCTTATATCTGTAAATACAAAAAAGAGGAATAAAATCTACCTTGAACCAAAAACGAAAAAGAGAAAAAAACACAGAACCCACCAGTTACACAGAGGAAAACCGTATCAGGGCACTTGCTCCAGTTGTAAACAATTCTGAAGTTGGTCAGTGGTGGGGAATCGTCTCCCATTCAGCCAGCAGCCCCCACGCAACAAGCGTCCTCATTGCAAAGCTGGGGCACCGTGCCGAGGCATCTGTGAGTAAACGTGATCTGAGCCCCAGGCCAGTTGTTGCTGAACTATTCCCACCCGTCCCAGGTAAAACACCTGAATATATACAAGGACTTGAAAGCCTAGAGGAAGGGCCATAGAGCCACACGAGTGACAGCATGCCAGCCGACTTGGTGCCTGCAGGCCAGCCAGGATGGTCCTGGCCCTGGGTGCTCTTCTGGAAGATTTCCATTTCCCTGCCTGAGATACCCGTCCTGTCCCTGCCCCCACTGCTTTTTTCCTTCCTCACCTCTGCCCAGGGAGAAATTCCAGCAGCAGGTATGGGTGACACATCCTCTTCTTTAGCAGGTGGCAGCCTGGCAACTGCTGCAGAAAGTCCAGCAGAGCCCCACTCACACTGGGCCACCCACAAAGCCGTGGCCTCTCACTCCCTCCCACCAGCCCAGCCCCGAGACTGCTGACAGGGCAAAGAAAATGGTGTCAGGCACGGCTGCAGGGGCTCTTGCTGCCTGGAGTGGTATTTATATTGATCTCAACCCAGGCACACCTGGGGAGGGCTGGCCGGCACGGTAAGGCTGCCCAGGTCAGCCAATCATCACCCCTCAGGGACTCACAGTTGCAGAAAATGGAACTTGCTGAACCGGCCAGGTCCAAGGAACAGGTGTGGGCTCCTGAGAGTCAGGATAGACAAGGGGCTGCAGCTTTGGCTTGTTTTCTAATCATTTTATCTGGCCCATGAGTGGGAGACAACTTCAAGAAAACCCTCTCCTAATGAGAGGAACCCAGGAGTCAGGGAGAGGAGGGGTGGGTGGTGGTTGGAGACAGAGGCCTGGTGCCCCGGGTGCAGTGGAAGTCTCTGGAAGACCAGGTGGAGGGAGGCCTCACGGAGTGATGCCCAGGGTCACAGACCTGTCGCAGCTGCTGTTTGTTAGTTCAAGTCCTGCTCTGAGGTGCTCTGTGTCAGCTCTGAGTGACAGGTGAGCTGGGGGTGCTCTGCAATGAGGGCTATGTGCACGGTTCCTGTGTGCCCAGCCCTGCCACAGTACCTGCAAGGGTAGATCTGTATCCTGGGAGGGGCCTGATCACAAGAGCCCCGTGGGCTGGGGTGGGGGTGGGGTACCTGCCCAGGTGAGCTCCATATTCTGGGATTGGTCTGACCACGAGAGCCCCATGGGCTGCTGGGGACCTGGTAAAGGATGTCAGGACAGTCAGTGAAGCCACTGAGGATATACCTCCAGTTGCTCCTAATTCCTACACCCTGCTGGTCATTCTACCAACCACCAGGACATGGTATTCTGTATTAGTCTTCAATGATGCCTTCTTTTGTATTCCATTAGTCCCAGAGTCACAAGAAATTTTGGCTTGTGAGTGGCAGGACTCAACATACAACTAAAACAATACTTCCGGGCCGTCTGGCCCCAAGGGTGCAAAAATTCCCACACCGTCTTTGGGGAAAGCTTAGCTAAAGACCTAAAAGTTCTACCTCTGGAAAAGGAAACCCTCCTTCAATATGCAGACGACATTCTGATCGCCAGCCCTACTAAGGAGGCCTCTGGACTACCAAGCCAATAAAGGATAGAAGTTGTCCAAGAAAAAGCTCAAATATCACAGACTGCGGTGACCTGCCTGGGCTTCATTCTCACACAAGGTCAGAGAAGCCCATCCCAGGAAAGGGAAGAAACCATTTTCAGCCTTACCCCTTTCTAAAACTAGAAGACAGCTTAGGGGTTCCTGGGGAGGCCAGGGTTTGCTGCTTCTGGATCCCTAACTACAGTCTACTAGCTGGGCCTCTATATGAAACACTGAAAGGAAAAGATGATGATCCTTTTGAATAGAATCCAGAAGTGGCCTTTCAAGAATGGAAAGAGCAGTCAATTCAGACCCTTGCCCTGGAACTCCCTAATTTAGCTAAACCCTTTGACCTTTACATTCCCGGTGAAAGGTGAATCGCCATTGGAGAATTAGTGCAAAAACTGGGACCACTTGAAATGGAACAATGCAAGAATGCCATCCAGGTAGGATAAACTACGGTCACTAAGGAGCTTGGCCCACTGCCACATCTGGCCAAGATACTGGCGGTATCTAAAAACCTGGAAATCAGCAGCCCGAAAGGCCACCTCCCTCCTAAGGGAAAAGGACCCCACGTGGTGATCCTAACCACCAACCATGCCCTGAAGTTGCAGGTTTCGCTCCGTTGGCACACCGACCTCGAGTGAGGAGGCCCTTCAACTCCAACATCCAGAGAGATAACCGGGGGTAACAGGGCACCATGACGACTCGTGTGAACATCATTTGACCTGGAGTTTCTCTCATAAAACAACAAGAGTGTGTCCCAAAAGAGTAGACTACTGCTTGCAGGACTTACTGCACCCAGAGGGGAGCTAATAATCTTGGTGGGGGAACAGTATACCACACTGTCACCATAGAAAAGCCTACAGACACCGTGATGATGGTGGCCAATAAGACCGGCTGGACTCCTGTTTACTTCAAAAGGCTGTTGACTCAGTAGCCATCATGGTCCTTATCACCACTGACCCTGGACTGTCTGGGAGTTGAGCGGGCAGGGCTCTGACACCTGGTGCTGTTTGTACGTTAATTCAGGGGCCTAATTGAAGAAAGCGCAGACTACTGGTCAGAGCATCTAGGCTGGCAGAAACGGTCAGCCTAAGGTGGCCGAACAAATGTGGGGCGGGGTGAAACCGGCCCCCACAGCGTCTCTGCACATCTCTTTCCTGGACCCTTAAAGGTCATTAGAATCTATAACACTTCCAATGCTGGTGCTCAGGTGGACGAGCAGGGAGGCAGGGGGCCTGGGGACAATCAACGTCACCGGGAGGCTGCTGGGGAGAAGCTCTGACCCTCGCCCCAGGGTATGAGGGCTCCCAACTCAGCACTCAGCAGTTACAGAAGAAGGGTCTGCACCCTCAGCACTCCAAGAATGAGGAACGGGACAAAAGGCAGAGGAGGGGTTTGTCCCCAGCAAAGCCCATTAAAAATCGCTGGGAGATAAAAATAGAATCTGGGCAATAAAGTCAAGTCTAACCTTTTTTATCCTTTGTGCTTTGTCTAATTTCACGTGCTCCTAGGGTCCCGCATGCAGAGGTTCCACACCCGGCACTTCAGACCAGATTTCCTAGTGCAGAATGGCTGGGTCGACACCTCAGCTCCTGGGGCCCAGTGCAGACTCCACGATATAGAGCCTGAGCTACAGCCAACCCGGCCCTCGAGAGCTCCGCCGCCTCCCTCCCTCCCACTGACTCTGACAGGATCTCTACACAGCAGCCCAGCCCAGCCCACAGCCCACGGGGTAGTGCATGCTCTCACCTCTCCATTCTCTGATCAAAATATAAAGTTTCCTTTGCTTGTGAACCAAACTCAGTCTCGATCTGTTGGCCCCAATGACACTGGGCAGGGGGACACTTGTTGGGGTCCACTCTGGAAGATCAGTAACAGAAATTGAGACTATTGTAACCTCAATGAACAGATGTGTGAGCCAAACTGTAGTTAACATAGAACAGTGTATAAGGCTCGGGTAAAATAAGATGTTTCTAACACTTCCATTTGATATTTCCATCACTTTTTATAAGCAAGTTCAGTGAAAAGGTTTGTCTTATTTGTCAGGTCAATATTAGAGAAACGAAGTGATTTCTTTCCAAGGATGTACATCTAATAATCTTGGTTAAACCTTCAATCTTGTTTTAAATGCTTTTCCATTGAAAATGATACCTCTCTTTCAGCTCCCCCATTTCTGAGAAGTATAAAATCTTATAATTTATTATTACCAAAGGGGAAAGGTGGGAGGAGGGATAAATTAACACTTTGGAATTAACACATACACACTGCTATGTATAAAATAGATCATCAACAAGGAACTACTGTATAGCACAGGGAACTACACTCAACATTTTGCAATAACCTATAAGGGGAAATAATCTGAAAAAGAATAGATATTTTTATTGACATCATCTATCAATGATAGTTAAAGTGTAGCCTAAGGGAAGCTGGTGGTGAGTGCTTCTGACCCTGAAGACTTCAATCATCTAAAATTTGGACTCTGCCTACTTCCCAAGGCCCTTAATGAACATATGTGTAGCCGTAGCTTAAAAACTTCCCCAGTTTGGGTTTCGGGGAGACACTGATTTTGAAAAAGCCCTGGTGTTCTCCTTACATGAATGGGACTCTTCCTACTGCTAAAACATGTCTGTCACACCCAGAGGATGGTATACCGTCTGATCGGGAAGAGTTTGGAAAAGGCATCTCATCTCCTCATCTCCTGGTGCTCGGGTTCACCCCTCCAGCGTCTTTACTAACAGTCTCCTCACTTGGAGATGTCAGCACTGTCAACATCCTGTTGCGTACAGTTTGGAATTTGTCCAGAGGATGAAGCGGAAGGATGAGGAACAATGAGAGACAAGTCCTAGGTGTTCAGACAGGCACATGTCACTCTAATTTCCAATCAGGAAGACGAATTGACCAAAGGCTAGGGTTGCCCATGGAAACAGTATAGGGCTTGAGGAAATCCCGCTGCTTTGTGGCCAGTTCCCATAAACACAAGTTGAACAATGGAACTCAGGGGCAGTAAAATTCACAAAACTGCAGAGCTGAAAATATCCATCACTGAAAAATGTCTTGAGGAAAGTCAGAGAAAAGGACTTGTAAGCAAGGGAGAATGGCAGGAAAGGGATTTGAGGAGGTAGAAAGGACTCGCCATTAAGCACAAGAAAAGGAGCTGAACATTGCCAACATTGCAGTTGGCCAAAAAGGGTGTATGCGTTCTTTTCTGTATATATTCAAGAAAAGGGCATACACTTTTTTAGCCAACCAAACAGGTGGGCACTGGAAGTCAATACTACAAAAGATATCACTTCGCATCAGTCAAAAGAGCCATCCTCATAAAGCGTAAAAAACAGAAATGCAGGACAGAGCAAGGAGAAGAGGGAGCCCTGTGAGACTTATAGTGGAAATGTATATTGCCAACGGCCATTCTGGAGAAGTGTATTGTGTTTACTAAAGCATCTAAAAAATGAGCTACAGAGCATAGGGCACTTGCACTCATGGGCGTATATCTTGGGAAAAACAAAAATCGAGAGGACACAGGCACCCCAATGTTTACCCCCTCTCTGTTTAAAAGATCCTCGACTAGGATATAACTTAAATGTCTCTGGAGGGAAAAAATGGATAGAGATGTGGTACTTAGGTAGAGTGGAATATTATTCAGCCTGGAAATCAATGAAATATGGCCAGTTGTAACAACTCCGGAGGAGTTACGTATGATCATTCTAAGTGACAGAATTCAAAAAGAAAAAGACACATATCATAAGATATCACTTAAAGGTGGAATCCAAAATGGCTACACATGAAATAAATTACAAAACAAAAACATAGTCAAATATGTGGAAAACACGCATAAGGCTGCTAAACGGGAAAGGTGGGGAGGGGTGAGGCATCATCCAGGAGGTTGAAATTAGCAAAGATACCATTCCAAATACCAAACTGATAATCAACAAGGCCTACACGGTAGCTAAAAGAACTGCACTCAGCACACTCAAGTCACCGGAAAAGAATATATACGACTGGTAAGAATCTGAAAAAGAATTTATTGATGACTCTCTGTACGTGAATCAAGTGGATGTACAGCAGCAAGAAACAGAGCTTTGAAAATCAGCTGTAACCAATATAGTAATAAATTGAAAAAAATAAACGACAGAGAGACAGAGAAAACCTCTTACAACTTTTCCTCAGGGACGGTGATGCAACATGGATTGAACACATCTAGACCCACAGCAGGATGAGACATAAGGCTGGAAACTGTTTGCGCTAAGAGAAATGTGAGGTTGGGTGAGGAAATGCACACCCTTTAAAGTAATACTACCTGGTACCCATTCAATGGGTCCCAAATCTGCAGGTTCAAGGGATCTTCCTACAGCTAAAACATGCATGGAAAACCCAGAGGACTGTACACCATGTGATCGGGAGATGTGTCTAAAATGCACCTCATTTATCCTCTCCTGGTGCTCCTGTTCACCATTCCAGCCATGTTACTTAGAATCTCCCCACTTGGAGAATCAGCACATTTAAACTTCTGTTTCACACATTTTGCAAATTGTGAGGAGGATGAATGGGAAGAGGGGGAACCAATGAGAGAATAGTTGTAGGGGTTTGGACGGGCACATATCACTCTAATTTCCCATTAAGAATAAGAATTAAAGAAAGGCTCAGCCTGCCTCGCCGGAGCCAAAATAGGGCCTGAAGCAATCCTGTGGGTTTGTGGCCAGCTCACAAAAGAGCAACTTAAAAAATGGAGCTCAGGGTCACTGCAATTCACAAACCTGCAGAGTTATAAATGAAAACTAATGTCCAAAAATATGTTGAGGTAAGGCAAAGAAGAGGATCTGAATGCAAGACAGAATTGCAAGAAACAGATTTCAAGAGACAGATTGGACTCGTCTTTAATGCACATGAAAAGCGGCAGAATTTCGACAATGATGCAGTTGGCCCAAAAGGGCGTATGCGTTTTTTCCTGATTATATCCAGGAAAAAACGCATACGCACTTTATGGGCAACGAAGCAAGCAAGCAATGCAAATGTGCACAACAAAGAAGTCTCACTTCCCACCGGTCAAAAGGGCCATCCTAAAAATTTGTAAAAACCAGAAATGCAGGACAGGCCATGGAGAACAGGGAGCCTTTATACGCTGATGGGCAGTGTGTGAACTGCCGAGAGCCACTCTGGAGAAGTGTATGGTGGTTCCTAAATCATCTAAAAAACAGAGCTACAGAGCATAGGACACTTCCAATCATGGGAGTATATCTAGGGAAGTCTAAAAATCAACAAGACACAAGCACACCACAGTTTAGGGCTACTCTGTTTACAAGAACCTCAACTTCAGTACACCTTAAATATCCCAGGAAAGAGAACAATGGATAAAGAAGATGTGGTACTTATGTACAATGGAATATCTCTTCACCATGAAATCAATGTAATAAGGCTAGTAGAAGGATAAAGAGTGGATTTAGGTCCGATAATACTACTTGAAATAAGTCAAACAGAAAAAGAAACATATCATAAGATATCACTTATAGAGGGAGGGTAAATATGGCTGCACAAGAAATGAATTACAGAACAGAACAGTGTCTCACATTTAGAAAACACACTTATGTCAGCTTAAGGGGAAAGGAGAGGTGGGGTGATGCATAAAACCAGAGTTTGAAATTAGCACAGATACCGTTCAATAAACCAAATAGGTATTAGACAAGATCTACACCTTGCTCAATGAACTGGCCTCAACACACCCTATACACCGCAGAGAAATATATCTGAGTAATAAGAATCTTAAAACCCATGTATTGATATATCTCCATAAGGGAATCAAGTGTGTACAGAGCGGCACAAACACAGCAGTGAAAATGAGCTAAACCCCATTATAGAAATAAATTTTAAAAACAAAACGCTGAAACAATGAAAGAGAGAAAAATTCTTACAAAATTCGCTCAGGGGCTGTGATGCAACCTGGATTGACCACATATAAACCCACAGCTGGATAAGACATAAGGCTGGACACTTGGGGCTGAGAGGATTGGTGAGCTTTGGTGAGCAACTGCCGAAAGTTTAATGCAATACTTCATGCTACTCAGTCCAAGGGTCCCAACACTCCAGGTTGAAGGGAATCTTCCTACAGCTAAACCATGCTTGGGAAACCCAGCGACTGGTATACCATATGATCGGGAAAGGTTTCTAAAACACACCTCATTTTTCCTCTCCTGGGGCTCCGGATCGACATTCCAGCCGCTTTACTAACAACATCCCCACATGTAGTCAATGCCTTTAAGTTCTGGTATCGCACAGTCTGCAGTTAGTGTAGAGGATGAATGGGAATAGGGGGAACCAGTGAGAAACAAGCTATAGCGGTTTCAATGGGCACATGTCACTCTAATGTCACATCAGTAAGAAGAATTAACCAAAGGCACAGCAAGGTGCCCCAGAAGAAAAATAGGGCTTCAAGGAATCCTGTGGTTATGGGGCAAGACCACAAAAATAAGAGCTGAAAAGTGGGGCTAAGGGCCACTGCAATTCAAAAACCTGCAGAGTTATAAAGGCCAACTATTTTCAAAAAATATATTGAGGTAAGGCTATGAAGAAACATTGAAAGCAAGGCAGAATTGCAGGAAACCGATTTCAGGAGGTAGACTGGAATTGCATTGAAAACATATGAAGAGAGTCAGAACCTCGACAATGACGCACTTGGCCAAAAAGGGCGTATGTGTTGTTTCCTGAATATATTCAGGCAAAAACGCATGCACACTTTTTGGCCAACCAAGGAAGCTTGCAAAGGAAATCTGCACTACAATGAAGTCTCACTTCCACCTGGTCAAAAGGGCCATCTGAAAAAAGTGTAAAATCCATAAAGGCACGACAGGGCATGGAGAACAGGGAGCCTTCTTATGCTGATGTGCGGGATGTAAATTGTCAACAGCCACTCTGGAGAAGTGTATGGTGTTTCCTGAAACATCTAAAAAACAAAGCAACAGAGCCTAGGGCACTTCTACTTACGGTCCTATAGATTAGGGAAATTAAAATTAAAAAGACACAGCCACTCCAAAGTTTGGGATGGCTCTGTTTACAAGAACCTCGTTTACCGTACAAGTTCAATATCGCAGAAAGTGAAAAATGGATAAAGAAGTTGTGGTACTTACGTACAATGCAATATCACTCAGCAATGAAATCTATGTCATCAGGCCCTTAGCAGCACAATGAGTGGATTCAGGTATGATGATTCTAACTGAAATAAGTCACACAGAAAAAGAAACATCATAAGATATCAGTAATACATGGAATGTAAACTTGGCTACTCAGGAACTGAATTACAGAACAGAACAGGGTCTCAAATTTAGAAAACCAACTTATGCTTGCTTAAGGGTAAAGGTGAGTTGGGGTGCTGCATAAAACCAGAGATTGAAATGAGCACAGATAAAGTTCCTTAAGCCAAATATGGAATAGACAAGAGCTACTCCTTGCTCAACGAAATGGACTCAACACCGCATATTAAACGCCTAAGAATGTACCTGACTAGTAAGTATCTTAAAACCTATGGATTGCTATGTCTCCGAAAGAGAATCAAGCATGTGTACAGGGGCATAAACGCAGCAGTGATAGGATTGGAGAGGTTCGGTGAGCAAATGAAGACCCTTTGAAGTCATATTGCATGGTACCCATTCCACGGGTCTCAACTCTCCAGGTTTAAGGTATTCTTCCTTCAGCTAAAACATGCATGTGGAACCCAGAGTATGTTCAACCGTGTGAACGGGAGACGTGTTCAAATATGTCTCAGTTTTCCTCCCCTGGTACTCGGGTGCAACATTCCAGACGCTTTACTAACACTCTCCCAACTTGGAGAGTCAGTCCCTTTAACCTCCTGTTTGGCCCAGTTTGCAATTTCTGCGGAAGATGAACAGGAATAGCGAGAACCAATGAGAGACTAGCTGGAGGTGTCTGGACGGGCAAATTTAACTCTCATTTCCCACCAGGAAGAGGAATTAACCAAAGGCTCAGCGTGCCGTGCCGGAACCAGATTAGGGCCTGAAGCCATCCTGCGGTGTTGCGGCCAGCTCACAAGAAAGCGAGTTGAAGAAAGGAGCTCAGGGGCACTGTAATTCACAAACCTGCAGAGTTATAAATGACAGCTACCGTCCAAAAATATACTGAAGTAAGGCTGCCAAGAGGACTTGAAAGCGGGGCAGAATTGCAGGAAACCGATTTCAGGAGGTAGACTGGAATTGCATTGAAAGCATAGGAAAAGAGGCAGAAAGTCCACAATGATGCACTTGGCCAAAAAGGGCGTATGCGTTTTTTCCTGAATATATTCAGGAAAAAACGCATACGCCCTTTTTGGCCAACCAAGCAAGCTTGCAAAGGAAATCTGCACTACAATGAAGTCTCACTTCCCCCCGGTCAAATGGGCCATCTGAAAAAAGTGTAAAATCCAGAAAGGCAGGACAGGCCATGGAGAACTGGGAGCCTTGTTATGCTGATGGGCGGGATGTAAATTGCCAACAGCCACTCGGGAGAAGTGTATGGTGTCTCCTGAAACATCTAAAAAACAAAGCAACAGAGCCTAGGGCACTTCCACTTATGGTCCTATAGCTTAGGGAAATTAAAATCAAAAAGACACAGCCACCCCAAAGTTTGGGACGCCTCTGTTTA
The DNA here is from genome assembly GCF_964374135.1 of Grampus griseus. Classification (NCBI taxonomy): domain Eukaryota; kingdom Metazoa; phylum Chordata; class Mammalia; order Artiodactyla; family Delphinidae; genus Grampus; species Grampus griseus. The sequence continues at coordinate 199,049 of NW_028133083.1, forward strand.
CAAGAACCTCATTTACAGTACAAGTTCAACATCGCAGAAAGTGAAAAATGGATAAAGAACTTGTGGTACTTACGTACAATGCAGTATCACTCAGCAATGAAATCTATGTCATCAGGCCCGTAGCAGCATAATGAGTGGATTCAGGTACGATGATTCTAACTGAAATAAGTCACACAGAAAAAGAAACATCATAAGATATCACTAATACACGGAATGTAAACTTGGCTACACAGGAACTGAATTCCAAAACAGAACAGGGTCTCAAATGTAGAAAACCAACTTATGCTTGCTTAAGGGGAAAGGTGAGTTGGGGTGCTGCATAAAACCAGAGATTGAAATGAGCACAGATAAAGTTCCTTAAGCCAAATATGGAATAGACAAGAGCTACTCCTTGCTCAACGAAATGGACTCAACACCGCATATTAAACGCCTAAGAATGTAACTGACTAGTAATTATCTTAAAACCTATGGATTGCTATGTCTCCATAAGAAAATCAAGCGTGTGTACAGGGGCATAAACGCAGCAGTGATAGGATTGGAGAGGTTCGGTGAGCAAATGAAGACCCTTTGAAATCATATTGCATGGTACCCATTCCACGGGTCTCAACTCTCCAGGTTTTAGGTATTCTTCCTTCAGCTAAAACATGCATGTGGAACCCAGAGTATGATCAACCGTGTGAACGGGAGACGTGTTCAAATATGTCTCAGTTTACCTCCCCTGGTACTCGGGTGCAACATTCCAGACGCTTAACTAACACTCTCCCGACTTGGAGAGTCAGTCCCTTTAACCTCCTGTTTGGCCCAGTTTGCAATTTCTGCGGAAGATGAACAGGAATAGGGAGAACCAATGAGAGACTAGCTGGAGGTGTCTGGACGGGCAAATTTAACTCTCATTTCCCACCAGGAAGAGGAAATAACCAAAGGCTCAGCGTGCCGTGCCGGAACCAGATTAGGGCCTGAAGCCATCCTGCGGTGTTGCGGCCAGCTCAAAAGAAAGCGAGTTGAAGAAAGGAGCTCAGGGGCACTGTAATTCACAAACCTGCAGAGTTATAAATGACAGCTATCGTCCAAAAATATACTGAAGTAAGGCTGCCAAGAGGACTTGAAAGCAGGGCAGAATTGCAGGAAACCGATTTCAGGAGGTAGACTGGAATTGCATTGAAAGCATAGGAAAAGAGGCAGAACGTCCACAATGATGCACTTGGCCAAAAAGGGCGTATGCGTTTTTTCCTGAATATATTCAGGAAAAAACGCATACGCCCTTTTTGGCCAACCAAGCAAGCTTGCAAAGGAAATCTGCACTACAATGAAGTCTCACTTCCCCCCGGTCAAAAGGGCCATCTGAAAAAAGTGTAAAATCCAGAAAGGCAGGACAGGCCATGGAGAACTGGGAGCCTTGTTATGCTGATGGGCAGGATGTAAATTGCCAACAGCCACTCGGGAGAAGTGTATGGTGTTTCCTGAAACATCTAAAAAACAAAGCAACAGAGCCTAGGGCACTTCCACTTATGGTCCTATAGCTTAGGGAAATTAAAATCAAAAAGACACAGCCACCCCAAAGTTTGGGACGCCTCTGTTTACAAGAACCTCATTTATAGTACAAGTTCAACATCGCAGAAAGTGAAAAATGGATAAAGAACTTGTGGTACTTACGTACAATGCAGTATCACTCAGCAATGAAATCTATGTCATCAGGCCCGTAGCAGCATAATGAGTGGATTCAGGTACGATGATTCTAACAGAAATAAGTCACACAGAAAAAGAAACATCATAAGATATCACTAATACACGGAATGTAAACTTGGCTACACAGGAACTGAATTCCAAAACAGAACAGGGTCTCAAATGTAGAAAACCAACTTATGCTTGCTTAAGGGGAAAGGTGAGTTGGGGTGCTGCATAAAACCAGAGATTGAAATGAGCACAGATAAAGTTCCTTAAGCCAAATATGGAATAGACAAGAGCTACTCCTTGCTCAACGAAATGGACTCAACACCCCATATTAAACGCCTAAGAATGTACCTGACTAGTAAGTATCTTAAAACCTATGGATTGCTATGTCTCCAAAAGAGAATCAAGCGTGTGTACAGGGGCATAAACGCAGCAGTGATAGGATTGGAGAGCTTCGGTGAGCAAATGAAGACCCTTTGAAATCATATTGCATGGTACCCATTCCACGGGTCTCAACTCTCCAGGTTTAAGGTATTCTTCCTTCAGCTAAAACATGCATGTGGAACCCAGAGTATGATCAACCGTGTGAACGGGAGACGTGTTCAAATATGTCTCAGTTTTCCTCCCCTGGTACTCGGGTGCAACATTCCAGACGCTTTACTAACACTCTCCCGACTTGGAGAGTCAGTCCCTTTAACCTCCTGTTTGGCCCAGTTTGCAATTTCTGCGGAAGATGAACAGGAATAGGGAGAAACAATGAGAGACTAGCTGGAGGTGTCTGGACGGGCAAATTTAACTCTCATTTCCCACCAGGAAGAGGAAATAACCAAAGGCTCAGCGTGCCGTGCCGGAACCAGATTAGGGCCTGAAGCCATCCTGCGGTGTTGCGGCCAGCTCACAAGAAAGCGAGTTGAAGGAAGGAGCTCAGGGGCACTGTAATTCACAAACCTGCAGAGTTATAAATGACAGCTATCGTCCAAAAATATACTGAAGTAAGGCTGCCAAGAGGACTTGAAAGCGGGGCAGAATTGCAGGAAACCGATTTCAGGAGGTAGACTGGAATTGCATTGAAAGCATAGGAAAAGAGGCAGAACGTCCACAATGAGGCACTTGGCCAAAAGGTGCGTATGCGTTTTTTCCTGAATATATTCAGGAAAAAACGCATACGCGCTTTTTGGCCAACCAAGCAAACTTGCAAAGGAAATCTGCACTGCAATGAAGTCTCAATTCTCCCCGGTCAAAAGGGCCATCTGAAAAAAGTGTAAAATCCAGAAAGGCAGGACAGGCTATGGAGAACTGGGAGCCTTGTTATGCTGATGGGGGGGATGTAAATTGCCAACAGACACTCGGGAGAAGTGTATGGTGTTTCCTGAAACATCTAAGAAACAAAGCAACAGAGCCTAGGGCACTTCCACTTATGGTCCTATAGCTTAGGGAAATTAAAATCAAAAAGACACAGCCACCCCAAAATTTGGGACGCCTCTGTTTACAAGAACCTCGTTTACCGTACAAGTTCAATATCACAGAAAGTGAAAAATGGATAAAGAACTTGTGGTACTTACGTACAATTCAGTATCACTCAGCAATGAAATCTATGTCATCAGGCCCGTAGCAGCATAATGACTGGATTCAGGTACGATGATTCTAAATGAAATAAGTCACACAGAAAAAGAAACATCATAAGATATCACTAATACACGGAATGTAAACTTGGCTACACAGGAACTGAATTCCAAAACAGAACAGGGTCTCAAATGTAGAAAACCAACTTATGCTTGCTTAAGGGGAAAGGTGAGTTGGGGTGCTGCATAAAACCAGAGATTGAAATGAGCACAGATAAAGTTCCTTAAGCCAAATATGGAATAGACAAGAGCTACTCCTTGCTCAACGAAATGGACTCAACACCCCATATTAAACGCCTAAGAATGTACCTGACTAGTAAGTATCTTAAAACCTATGGATTGCTATGTCTCCAAAAGAGAATCAAGCGTGTGTACAGGGGCATAAACGCAGCAGTGATAGGATTGGAGAGCTTCGGTGAGCAAATGAAGACCCTTTGAAGTCATATTGCATGGTACCCATTCCACGGGTCTCAACTCTCCAGGTTTAAGGTATTCTTCCTTCAGCTAAAACATGCATGTGGAACCCAGAGTATGTTCAACCGTGTGAACGGGAGACGTGTTCAAATATGTCTCAGTTTTCCTCCCCTGGTACTCGGGTGCAACATTCCAGACGCTTTACTAACACTCTCCCAACTTGGAGAGTCAGTCCCTTTAACCTCCTGTTTGGCCCAGTTTGCAATTTCTGCGGAAGATGAACAGGAATAGCGAGAACCAATGAGAGACTAGCTGGAGGTGTCTGGACGGGCAAATTTAACTCTCATTTCCCACCAGGAAGAGGAATTAACCAAAGGCTCAGCGTGCCGTGCCGGAACCAGATTAGGGCCTGAAGCCATCCTGCGGTGTTGCGGCCAGCTCACAAGAAAGCGAGTTGAAGAAAGGAGCTCAGGGGCACTGTAATTCACAAACCTGCAGAGTTATAAATGACAGCTACCGTCCAAAAATATACTGAAGTAAGGCTGCCAAGAGGACTTGAAAGCGGGGCAGAATTGCAGGAAACCGATTTCAGGAGGTAGACTGGAATTGCATTGAAAGCATAGGAAAAGAGGCAGAACGTCCACAATGATGCACTTGGCCAAAAAGGGCGTATGCGTTTTTTCCTGAATATATTCAGGAAAAAACGCATACGCCCTTTTTGGCCAACCAAGCAAGCTTGCAAAGGAAATCTGCACTACAATGAAGTCTCACTTCCCCCCGGTCAAATGGGCCATCTGAAAAAAGTGTAAAATCCAGAAAGGCAGGACAGGCCATGGAGAACTGGGAGCCTTGTTATGCTGATGGGCGGGATGTAAATTGCCAACAGCCACTCGGGAGAAGTGTATGGTGTTTCCTGAAACATCTAAAAAACAAAGCAACAGAGCCTAGGGCACTTCCACTTATGGTCCTATAGCTTAGGGAAATTAAAATCAAAAAGACACAGCCACCCCAAAGTTTGGGACGCCTCTGTTTACAAGAACCACATTTACAGTACAAGTTCAACATCGCAGAAAGTGAAAAATGGATAAAGAACTTGTGGTACTTACGTACAATGCAGTATCACTCAGCAATGAAATCTATGTCATCAGGCCCGTAGCAGCATAATGAGTGGATTCAGGTACGATGATTCTAACTGAAATAAGTCACACAGAAAAAGAAACATCATAAGATATCACTAATACACGGAATGTAAACTTGGCTACACAGGAACTGAATTCCAAAACAGAACAGGGTCTCAAATGTAGAAAACCAACTTATGCTTGCTTAAGGGGAAAGGTGAGTTGGGGTGCTGCATAAAACCAGAGATTGAAATGAGCACAGATAAAGTTCCTTAAGCCAAATATGGAATAGACAAGAGCTACTCCTTGCTCAACGAAATGGACTCAACACCGCATATTAAACGCCTAAGAATGTAACTGACTAGTAATTATCTTAAAACCTATGGATTGCTATGTCTCCATAAGAAAATCAAGCGTGTGTACAGGGGCATAAACGCAGCAGTGATAGGATTGGAGAGGTTCGGTGAGCAAATGAAGACCCTTTGAAATCATATTGCATGGTACCCATTCCACGGGTCTCAACTCTCCAGGTTTTAGGTATTCTTCCTTCAGCTAAAACATGCATGTGGAACCCAGAGTATGATCAACCGTGTGAACGGGAGACGTGTTCAAATATGTCTCAGTTTACCTCCCCTGGTACTCGGGTACAACATTCCAGACGCTTAACTAACACTCTCCCGACTTGGAGAGTCAGTCCCTTTAACCTCCTGTTTGGCCCAGTTTGCAATTTCTGCGGAAGATGAACAGGAATAGGGAGAACCAATGAGAGACTAGCTGGAGGTGTCTGGACGGGCAAATTTAACTCTCATTTCCCACCAGGAAGAGGAAATAACCAAAGGCTCAGCGTGCCGTGCCGGAACCAGATTAGGGCCTGAAGCCATCCTGCGGTGTTGCGGCCAGCTCAAAAGAAAGCGAGTTGAAGAAAGGAGCTCAGGGGCACTGTAATTCACAAACCTGCAGAGTTATAAATGACAGCTATCGTCCAAAAATATACTGAAGTAAGGCTGCCAAGAGGACTTGAAAGCAGGGCAGAATTGCAGGAAACCGATTTCAGGAGGTAGACTGGAATTGCATTGAAAGCATAGGAAAAGAGGCAGAACGTCCACAATGATGCACTTGGCCAAAAAGGGCGTATGCGTTTTTTCCTGAATATATTCAGGAAAAAACGCATACGCCCTTTTTGGCCAACCAAGCAAGCTTGCAAAGGAAATCTGCACTACAATGAAGTCTCACTTCCCCCCGGTCAAAAGGGCCATCTGAAAAAAGTGTAAAATCCAGAAAGGCAGGACAGGCCATGGAGAACTGGGAGCCTTGTTATGCTGATGGGCAGGATGTAAATTGCCAACAGCCACTCGGGAGAAGTGTATGGTGTTTCCTGAAACATCTAAAAAACAAAGCAACAGAGCCTAGGGCACTTCCACTTATGGTCCTATAGCTTAGGGAAATTAAAATCAAAAAGACACAGCCACCCCAAAGTTTGGGACGCCTCTGTTTACAAGAACCTCATTTATAGTACAAGTTCAACATCGCAGAAAGTGAAAAATGGATAAAGAACTTGTGGTACTTACGTACAATGCAGTATCACTCAGCAATGAAATCTATGTCATCAGGCCCGTAGCAGCATAATGAGTGGATTCAGGTACGATGATTCTAACAGAAATAAGTCACACAGAAAAAGAAACATCATAAGATATCACTAATACACGGAATGTAAACTTGGCTACACAGGAACTGAATTCCAAAACAGAACAGGGTCTCAAATGTAGAAAACCAACTTATGCTTGCTTAAGGGGAAAGGTGAGTTGGGGTGCTGCATAAAACCAGAGATTGAAATGAGCACAGATAAAGTTCCTTAAGCCAAATATGGAATAGACAAGAGCTACTCCTTGCTCAACGAAATGGACTCAACACCCCATATTAAACGCCTAAGAATGTACCTGACTAGTAAGTATCTTAAAACCTATGGATTGCTATGTCTCCAAAAGAGAATCAAGCGTGTGTACAGGGGCATAAACGCAGCAGTGATAGGATTGGAGAGCTTCGGTGAGCAAATGAAGACCCTTTGAAATCATATTGCATGGTACCCATTCCACGGGTCTCAACTCTCCAGGTTTAAGGTATTCTTCCTTCAGCTAAAACATGCATGTGGAACCCAGAGTATGATCAACCGTGTGAACGGGAGACGTGTTCAAATATGTCTCAGTTTTCCTCCCCTGGTACTCGGGTGCAACATTCCAGACGCTTTACTAACACTCTCCCGACTTGGAGAGTCAGTCCCTTTAACCTCCTGTTTGGCCCAGTTTGCAATTTCTGCGGAAGATGAACAGGAATAGGGAGAAACAATGAGAGACTAGCTGGAGGTGTCTGGACGGGCAAATTTAACTCTCATTTCCCACCAGGAAGAGGAAATAACCAAAGGCTCAGCGTGCCGTGCCGGAACCAGATTAGGGCCTGAAGCCATCCTGCGGTGTTGCGGCCAGCTCACAAGAAAGCGAGTTGAAGGAAGGAGCTCAGGGGCACTGTAATTCACAAACCTGCAGAGTTATAAATGACAGCTATCGTCCAAAAATATACTGAAGTAAGGCTGCCAAGAGGACTTGAAAGCGGGGCAGAATTGCAGGAAACCGATTTCAGGAGGTAGACTGGAATTGCATTGAAAGCATAGGAAAAGAGGCAGAACGTCCACAATGAGGCACTTGGCCAAAAGGTGCGTATGCGTTTTTTCCTGAATATATTCAGGAAAAAACGCATACGCGCTTTTTGGCCAACCAAGCAAACTTGCAAAGGAAATCTGCACTGCAATGAAGTCTCAATTCCCCCTGGTCAAAAGGGCCATCTGAAAAAAGTGTAAAATCCAGAAAGGCAGGACAGGCTATGGAGAACTGGGAGCCTTGTTATGCTGATGGGGGGGATGTAAATTGCCAACAGAAACTCGGGAGAAGTGTATGGTGTTTCCTGAAACATCTAAGAAACAAAGCAACAGAGCCTAGGGCACTTCCACTTATGGTCCTATAGCTTAGGGAAATTAAAATCAAAAAGACACAGCCACCCCAAAATTTGGGACGCCTCTGTTTACAAGAACCTCGTTTACCGTACAAGTTCAATATCACAGAAAGTGAAAAATGGATAAAGAACTTGTGGTACTTACGTACAATTCAGTATCACTCAGCAATGAAATCTATGTCATCAGGCCCGTAGCAGCATAATGAGTGGATTCAGGTACGATGATTCTAAATGAAATAAGTCACACAGAAAAAGAAACATCATAAGATATCACTAATACACGGAATGTAAACTTGGCTACACAGGAACTGAATTCCAAAACAGAACAGGGTCTCAAATGTAGAAAACCAACTTATGCTTGCTTAAGGGGAAAGGTGAGTTGGGGTGCTGCATAAAACCAGAGATTGAAATGAGCACAGATAAAGTTCCTTAAGCCAAATATGGAATAGACAAGAGCTACTCCTTGCTCAACGAAATGGACTCAACACCCCATATTAAACGCCTAAGAATGTACCTGACTAGTAAGTATCTTAAAACCTATGGATTGCTATGTCTCCAAAAGAGAATCAAGCGTGTGTACAGGGGCATAAACGCAGCAGTGATAGGATTGGAGAGCTTCGGTGAGCAAATGAAGACCCTTTGAAGTCATATTGCATGGTACCCATTCCACGGGTCTCAACTCTCCAGGTTTAAGGTATTCTTCCTTCAGCTAAAACATGCATGTGGAACCCAGAGTATGATCAACCGTGTGAACGGGAGACGTGTTCAAATATGTCTCAGTTTTCCTCCCCTGGTACTCGGGTGCAACATTCCAGACGCTTTACTAACACTCTCACGACTTGGAGAGTCAGTCCCTTTAACCTCCTGTTTGGCCCAGTTTGCAATTTCTGCGGAAGATGAACAGGAATAGGGAGAACCAATGAGAGACTAGCTGGAGGTGTCTGGACGGGCAAATTTAACTCTCATTTCCCACCAGGAAGAGGAAATAACCAAAGGCTCAGCGTGCCGTGCCGGAACCAGATTAGGGCCTGAAGCCATCCTGCGGTGTTGCGGCCAGCTCACAAGAAAGCGAGTTGAAGGAAGGAGCTCAGGGGCACTGTAATTCACAAACCTGCAGAGTTATAAATGACAGCTATCGTCCAAAAATATACTGAAGTAAGGCTGCCAAGAGGACTTGAAAGCGGGGCAGAATTGCAGGAAACCGATTTCAGGAGGTAGACTGGAATTGCATTGAAAGCATAGGAAAAGAGGCAGAACGTCCACAATGAGGCACTTGGCCAAAAAGGGCGTATGCGTTTCTTCCTGAATATATTCAGGAAAAAACGCATACGCCCTTTTTGTCCAACCAAGCAAACTTGCAAAGGAAATCTGAACTACAATGAAGTCTCACTTCCCCCCGGTCAAAAGGGCCATCTGAAAAAAGTGTAAAATCCAGAAAGGCAGGACAGGCCATGGAGAACTGGGAGCCTTGTTATGCTGATGGGCGGGATGTAAATTGCCAACAGACACTCGGGAGAAGTGTATGGTGTTTCCTGAAACATCTAAAAAACAAAGCAACAGAGCCTAGGGCACTTCCACTTATGGTCCTATAGCTTAGGGAAATTAAAATCAAAAAGACACAGCCACCCCAAAGTTTGGGACGCCTCTGTTTACAAGAACCTCGTTTACCGTACAAGTTCAATATCACAGAAAGTGAAAAATGGATAAAGAACTTGTGGTAATTACGTACAATGCAGTATCACTCAACAATGAAATCTATGTCATCAGGCCCGTATCAGCATAATGAGTGGATTCAGGTACGATGATTCTAACTGAAATAAGTCACACAGAAAAAGAAACATCATAAGATATCACTAATACACGGAATGTAAACTTGGCTACACAGGAACTGAATTCCAAAACAGAACAGGGTCTCAAATGTAGAAAACCAACTTATGCTTGCTTAAGGGGAAAGGTGAGTTGGGGTGCTGCATAAAACCAGAGATTGAAATGAGCACAGATAAATTTCCTTAAGCCAAATATGGAATAGACAAGAGCTACTCCTTGCTCAACGAAATGGACTCAACACCCCATATTAAACGCCTAAGAATGTACCTGACTAGTAAGTATCTTAAAACCTATGGATTGCTATGTCTCCGAAAGAGAATCAAGCATGTGTACAGGGGCATAAACGCAGCAGTGACAGGATTGGAGAGGTTCGGTGAGCAAATGAAGACCCTTTGAAGTCATATTGCATGGTACCCATTCCACGGGTTTCAACTACCCAGGTTTAAGGTATTCTTCCTTCAGCTAAAACATGCATGTGGAACCCAGAGTATCATCAACCGTGTGAACGGGAGATGTATTCAAATATGTCTCAGTTTTCCTCCCCTGGTACTCGGGTGCAACATTCCAGACGCTTTACTAACACTCTCCCCACTTGGAGAGTCAGCGCCTTTAACCTCCTGTTTGGCCAAGTTTGCAATTTCTGCGGAAGATGAACAGGAATAGGGAGAACCAATGAGAGACTAGCTGGAGGTGTCTGGACGGGCAAATTTAACTCTCATTTCCCACCAGGAAGAGGAAATAACCAAAGGCTCAGCGTGCCGTGCCGGAACCAGATTAGAGCCTGAAGCCATCCTGCGGTGTTGCGGCCAGCTCAAAAGAAAGTGAGTTGAAGAAAGGAGCTCAGGGGCACTGTAATTCACAAACCTGCAGAGTTATAAATGACAGCTATCGTCCAAAAATAGACTGAAGTAAGGCTGCCAAGAGGACTTGAAAGCGGGGCAGAATTGCAGGAAACCGATTTCAGGAGGTAGACTGGAATTGCATTGAAAGCATAGGAAAAGAGGCAGAACGTCCACAATGATGCACTTGGCCAAAAAGGGCGTATGCGTTTTTTCCTGAATATATTCAGGAAAAAACGCATACGCCCTTTTTGGCCAACCAAGCAAGCTTGCAAAGGAAATCTGCACTACAATGAAGTCTCACTTCCCCCCGGTCAAAAGGGCCATCTGAAAAAAGTGTAAAATCCAGAAAGGCAGCACAGGCCATGGAGAACTGGGAGCCTTGTTATGCTGATGGGCGGGATGTAAATTGCCAACAGACACTCGGGAGAAGTGTATGGTGTTTCCTGAAACATCTAAAAAACAAAGCAACAGAGCCTAGGGCACTTCCACTTATGGTCCTATAGCTTAGGGAAATTAAAATCAAAAAGACACAGCCACCCCAAAGTTTGGGACGCCTCTGTTTACAAGAACCTCGTTTACAGTACAAGTTCAACATCGCAGAAAGTGAAAAATGGATAAAGAACTTGTGGTACTTACGTACAATGCAGTATCACTCAGCAATGAAATCTATGTCATCAGGCCCGTAGCAGCATAATGAGTGGATTCAGGTACGATGATTCTAACTGAAATAAGTCACACAGAAAAAGAAACATCATAAGATATCACTAATACACGGAATGTAAACTTGGCTACACAGGAACTGAATTACAGAACAGAACAGGGTCTCAAATTTAGAAAACCAACTTATACTTGCTTAAGAGGAAAGGTGAGTTGGGGTGCTGCATAAAACCAGAGATTGAAATGAGCACAGATAAAGTTCCTTAAGCCAAATATGGAATAGACAAGAGCTACACCTTGCTCAACGAAATGGACTCAACACCCCATATTAAACGCCTAAGAATGTACCTGACTAGTAAGTATCTTAAAACCTATGGATTGCTATGTCTCCGAAAGAGAATCAAGCATGTGTACAGGGACATAAATGCAGCAGTGATAGGATTGGAGAGGTTCGGTGAGCAAATGAAGACCCTTTGAAGTCATATTGCATGGTACCCATTCCACGGGTCTCAACTCTCCAGGTTTAAGGTATTCTTCCTTCAGCTAAAACATGCATGTGGAACCCAGAGTATGATCAACCATGTGATCGGGAGACGTGTTCAAATATGTCTCAGTTTTCCTCCCCTGGTACTCGGGTGCAACATTCCAGATGCTTTACTAACACTCTCCCGACTTGGAGAGTCAGTCCCTTTAACCTCCTGTTTGGCCCAGTTTGCAATTTCTGCGGAAGATGAACAGGAATAGCGAGAACCAATGAGAGTCTAGCTGGAGGTGTCTGTACGGGCAAATTTAACTCTCATTTCCCACCAGGAAGAGGAATTAACCAAAGGCTCAGCGTGCCGTGCCCGAACCAGATTAGGGCCTGAAGCCATCCTGCGGTGTTGCGGCCAGGTCACAAGAAAGCGAGTTGAAGAAAGGAGCTCAGGGGCACTGTAATTCACAAACCTGCAGAGTTATAAATGACAGCTATCGTCCAAAAATAGACTGAAGTAAGGCTGCCAAGAGGACTTGAAAGCGGGGCAGAATTGCAGGAAACCGATTTCAGGAGGTAGACTGGAATTGCATTGAAAGCATAGGAAAAGAGGCAGAACGTCCACAATGATGCACTTGGCCAAAAAGGGCGTATGCGTTTTTTCCTGAATATATTCAGGAAAAAACGCATACGCCCTTTTTGGCCAACCAAGCAAGCTTGCAAAGGAAATCTGCACTACAATGAAGTCTCACTTCCCCCCGGTCAAAAGGGCCATCTGAAAAAAGTGTAAAATCCAGAAAGGCAGGACAGGCCATGGAGAACTGGGAGCCTTGTTATGCTGATGGGCGGGATGTAAATTGCCAACAGACACTCGGGAGAAGTGTATGGTGTTTCCTGAAACATCTAAAAAACAAAGCAACAGAGCCTAGGGCACTTCCACTTATGGTCCTATAGCTTAGGGAAATTAAAATCAAAAAGACACAGCCACCCCAAAGTTTGGGACGCCTCTGTTTACAAGAACCTCATTTACCGTACAAGTTCAATATCACAGAAAGTGAAAAATGGATAAAGAACTTGTGGTACTTACGTACAATACAGTATCACTCAGCAATGAAATCTATGTCATCCGGCCCGTAGCAGCATAATGAGTGGATTCAGGTACGATGATTCTAACTGAAATAAGTCACACAGAAAAAGAAACATCATAAGATATCACTAATACACGGAATGTAAACTTGGCTACACAGGAACTGAATTCCAAAACAGAACAGGGTCTCAAATTTAGAAAACCAACTTATGCTTGCTTAAGGGGAAAGGTGAGTTGGGGTGCTGCATAAAACCAGAGATTGAAATGAGCACAGATAAAGTTCCTTAAGCCAAATATGGAATAGACAAGAGCTACTCCTTGCTCAACGAAATGGACTCAACACCCCATATTAAACGCCTAAGAATGTACCTGACTAGTAAGTATCTTAAAACCTATGGATTGCTATGTCTCAAAAAGAGAATCAAGCATGTGTACAGGGGCATAAATGCAGCAGTGATAGGATTGGAGAGGTTCGGTGAGCAAATGAAGACCCTTTGAAGTCATATTGCATGGTACCCATTCCACGGGTCTCAACTCTCCAGGTTTAAGGTATTTTTCCTTCAGCTAAAACATGCATGTGGAACCCAGAGTATGATCAACCATGTGAACGGGAGACGTGTTCAAATATGTCTCAGTTTTCCTCCCCTGGTACTCGGGTGCAACATTCCAGACGCTTTACTCACACTCTCCCCACTTGGAGAGTCAGCGCCTTTAACCTCCTGTTTGGCCCAGTTTGCAATTTCTGCGGAAGATGAACAGGAATAGGGAGAACCAATGAGAGACTAGCTGGAGGTGTCTGGACGGGCAAATTTAACTCTCATTTCCCATCTGGAAGAGGAAATAACCAAAGGCTCAGCGTGCCGTGCCGGAACCAGATTAGGGCCTGAAGCCATCCTGCGGTGTTGCGGCCAGGTCACAAGAAAGCGAGTTGAAGAAAGGAGCTCAGGGGCACTGTAATTCACAAACCTGCAGAGTTATAAATGACAGCTATCGTCCAAAAATATACTGAAGTAAGGCTGCCAAGAGGACTTGAAAGCGGGGCAGAATTGCAGGAAACCGATTTCAGCAGGTAGACTGGAATTGCATTGAAAGCATAGGAAAAGAGGCAGAACGTCCACAATGATGCACTTGGCCAAAAAGGGCGTATGCGTTTTTTCCTGAATATATTCAGGAAAAAACGCATACGCCCTTTTTGGCCAACCAAGCAAGCTTGCAAAGGAAATCTGCACTACAATGAAGTCTCACTTCCCCCCGGTCAAAAGGGCCATCTGAAAAAAGTGTAAAATCCAGAAAGGCAGCACAGGCCATGGAGAACTGGGAGCCTTGTTATGCTGATGGGCGGGATGTAAATTGCCAACAGACAATAGGGAGAAGTGTATGGTGTTTCCTGAAACATCTAAAAAACAAAGCAACAGAGCCTAGGGCACTTCCACTTATGGTCCTATAGCTTAGGGAAATTAAAATAAAAAAGACACAGCCACCCCAAAGTTTGGGACGCCTCTGTTTACAAGAACCTCGTTTACAGTACAAGTTCAACATCGCAGAAAGTGAAAAATGGATAAAGAAGCTGTGGTATTTACTTACAAAGCAATATCACTCAGCAATGAAATCTATGTCATCAGGCCCTTAGCAGCACAATGAGTGGATTCAGGTACGATGATTCTAACTGAAATAATTCACACAGAAAAAGAAACATCATAAGATATCAGTAATACACGGAATGTAAACTTGGCTACACAGGAACTGAATTACAGAACAAAACAGGGTCTCAAATTTAGAAAACCAACTTATGCTTGCTTAAGGGGAAAGGTGAGTTGGGGTGCTGCATAAAACCAGAGATTGAAATGAGCACAGATAAATTTCCTTAAGCCAAATATGGAATAGACCAGAGCTACTCCTTGCTCAACGAAATGGACTCAACACCGCATATTAAACGCCTAAGAATGTACCTGACTAGTAAGTATCTTAAAACCTATGGATTGCTATGTCTCCAAAAGAGAATCAAGCATGTGTACAGGGGCATAAATGCAGCAGTGATAGGATTGGAGAGGTTCGGTGAGCAAATGAAGACCCTTTGAAGTCATATTGCATGGTACCCATTCCACGGGTCTCAACTCTCCAGGTTTAAGGTATTCTTCCTTCAGCTAAAACATGCATGTGGAACCCAGAGTATGATCAACCATGTGATCGGGAGACGTGTTCAAATATGTCTCAGTTTTCCTCCCCTGGTACTCGGGTGCAACATTCCAGACGCTTTACTAACACTCTCCCGACTTGGAGAGTCAGCGCCTTTAACCTCCTGTTTGGCCCAGTTTGCAATTTCTGCGGAAGATGAACAGGAATAGGGAGAACCAATGAGAGACTAGCTGGAGGTGTCTGGACGGGCAAATTTAACTCTCATTTCCCACCAGGAAGAGGAAATAACCAAAGGCTCAGCGTGCCGTGCCGGAACCAGATTAGGGCCTGAAGCCATCCTGCGGTGTTGCGGCCAGGTCACAAGAAAGCGAGTTGAAGAAAGGAGCTCAGGGGCACTGTAATTCACAAACCTGCAGAGTTATAAATGACAGCTATCGTCCAAAAATAGACTGAAGTAAGGCTGCCAAGAGGACTTGAAAGCGGGGCAGAATTGCAGGAAACCGATTTCCGGAGGTAGACTGGAATTGCATTGAAAGCATAGGAAAAGAGGCAGAACGTCCACAATGATGCACTTGGCCAAAAAGGGCGTATGCGTTTTTTCCTGAATATATTCAGGAAAAAACGCATACGCCCTTTTTGGCCAACCAAGCAAGCTTGCAAAGGAAATCTGCACTACAATGAAGTCTCACTTCCCCCCGGTCAAAAGGGCCATCTGAAAAAAGTGTAAAATCCAGAAAGGCAGGACAGGCCATGGAGAACTGGGAGCCTTGTTATGCTGATGGGCGGGATGTAAATTGCCAACAGCCACTCTGGAGAAGTGTATGGTGTTTCCTGAAACATCTAAAAAACAAAGCAACAGAGCCTAGGGCACTTCCACTTATGGTCCTATAGCTTAGGGAAATTAAAATCAAAAAGACACAGCCACCCCAAAGTTTGGGACGCCTCTGTTTACAAGAACCTCGTTTACCGTACAAGTTCAATATCACAGAAAGTGAAAAATGTATAAAGAACTTGTGGTACTTACGTACAATGCAGTATCACTCAGCAATGAAATCTATGTCATCAGGCCCGTAGCAGCATAATGAGTGGATTCAGGTACGATGATTCTAACTGAAATAAGTCACACAGAAAAAGAAACATCGTAAGTTATCACTAATACACGGAATGTAAACTTGGCTACACAGGAACTGAATTCCAAAACAGAACAGGGTCTCAAATTTAGAAAACCAACTTATGCTTGCTTAAGGGGAAAGGTGAGTTGGGGTGCTGCATAAAACCAGATATTGAAATGAGCACAGATAATATTCTATAAGGCAAATATGGAATAAACCAGAGCTACTCCTTGCTCAACGAAATGGACTCAACACCCCATATTCAACGCCTAGGAATATACCTGCCTAGTAAGAATCATAAAAGCAATGGATTTATATATCTCTGTAAGAGAATGAAGAGTGTGTACAGCGGCATTAAAGCAGTGAAAATCAGCTAAATCCCATATTAAAAATAAATTTCTTAAGCAAAACACAATGACAGTGAAATAGAGAGCAATACTTAAGTAATTCATTCAAGTCTTCTGATGCAACCTGCATTTACCATATCTACACCCAGAGCTGGGTGACACATAAGGCTGGACATCTGGGGCTCATAAGATTGGTGAGGTTCGGTGAGCAAATGCAGACCCTTTGAAGTCATATTGCATGGTACCCATTCCATGGGTCTCAACTCTCCAGGTTTAAGGGATTCTTCCTTCAGCTAAAACATGCATGTGGAACCCAGAGTATGATCCACCGTGTGATCGAGAAACGTGTTCAAATATGTCTCACTTTTCGTTCCCTGGTACTCGGGTGCAACATTCCAGACGCTTTACTAACACTCTCCTGACTTGGAGAGTCAGTCCCTTTAACCTCCTGTTTGTCCCAGTTTGCAATTTCTGCGGAAGATGAACAGGAATAGCGAGAACCAATGAGAGACTAGCTGGAGGTGTCTGGACGGGCAAATTTAACTCTCATTTCCCACAGGGAAGAGCAATAAACCAAAGGCTCAGCATGCCGTGCCGGAACCAGATTAGGGCCTGAAGCAATCCTGCGGTGTTGTGGCCAGCTCACAAGAAAGCGAGTTGAAGAAAGGAGCTCAGGGGCACTGTAATTCACAAACCTGCAGAGTTATAAATGACAGCTATTGTCCGAAAATATACTGAAGTAGGGCTGCCAAGAGGACTTGAATGCGGGGCAGAATTGCAGGAAACCGATTTCAGGAGGAATCGGAATTGGATTGCATTTAAAACACAGGAAAAGAGGCAGAACGTCGACAATGATGCACTTGGCCAAAAAGGGCGTATGTGTTTTTTCCTGAATATATTCAGGAAAAAACTCATACGCCCTTTTTGGCCAACCAAGCAAGCTTGCAAAGGAAATCTGCACTACAATGAAGTCTCACTTCCCCCCGGTCAAAAGGGCCATCTGAAAAAAGTGTAAAATCCAGAAAGGCAGAACAGGCCATGGAGAACTGGGAGCCTTGTTATGCTGATGGGTGGAATGTAAATTACCAACAGCCGCTCTGTAGAAGTGTATGGTGTTTCCTGAAACATCTAAAAAACAAAGCAACAGAGCCTAGGGCACTTCCACTTATGGTCCTATAGCTTAGGGAAATTAAAATCAAAAAGACACAGCCACCCCAAAATTTGGGACGCCTCTGTTTACAAGAACCTCGTTTACCGTACAAGTTCAACATCGCAGAAAGTGAAAAATGGATAAAGAACTTGTGGTACTTACGTACAATGCAGTATCACTTAGCAATGAAATCTATGTCATCAGGCCCATAGCAGCATAATGAGTGGATTCAGGTACGATGATTCTAACTGAAATAAGTCACACAGAAAAAGAAACATCATAAGATATCACTAATACACGGAATGTAAACTTGGCTACACAGGAACTGAATTACAGAACAGAACAGGGTCTCAAATTTAGAAAACCAACTTATGCTTGCTTAAGAGGAAAGGTGAGTTGGGGTGCTGCATAAAACCAGAGATTGAAATGAGCACAGATAAAGTTCCTTAAGCCAAATATGGAATAGACAAGAGCTACTCCTTGCTCAACGAAATGGACTCAACACCGCATATTAAACGCCTAAGAATGTACCTGACTAGTAAGTATCTTAAAACCTATGGATTGCTATGTCTCCAAAAGAGAATCAAGCGTGTGTACAGGGGCATAAACGCAGCAGTGATAGGATTGGAGAGGTTCGGTGAGCAAATGAAGACCCTTTGAAGTCATATTGCATGGTACCCATTCCACGGGTCGCAACTCTCCAGTTTTAAGGTATTCTTCCTTCAGCTAAAACATGCATGTGGAACCCAGAGTATGATCAACCATGTGATCGGGAGACGTGTTCAAATATGTCTCAGTTTTCCTCCCCTGGTACTCGGGTGCAACATTCCAGACGCTTTACTAACACTCTCCCGACTTGGAGAGTCAGCGCCTTTAACCTCCTGTTTGGCCCAGTTTGCAATTTCTGCGGAAGATGAACAGGAATAGGGAGAACCAATGAGAGACTAGCTGGAGGTGTCTGGACGGGCAAATTTAACTCTCATTTCCCACCAGGAAGAGGAAATAACCAAAGGCTCAGCGTGCCGTTCCGGAACCAGATTAGGGCCTGAAGCCATCCTGCGGTGTTGCGGCCAGCTCAAAAGAAAGCGAGTTGAAGAAAGGAGCTTAGGGGCACTGTAATTCACAAACCTGCAGAGTTATAAATGACAGCTATTGTCCAAAAATATACTGAAGTAAGGCTGCCAAGAGGACTTGAAAGTGGGGCAGAATTGCAGGAAACCGATTTCAGGAGGTAGACTGGAATTGCATTGAAAGCATAGGAAAAGAGGCAGAACGTCCACAATGATGCACTTGGCAAAAAAGGGCATATGCGTTTATTCCTGAATATATTCAGGAAAAAACGCATACGCCCTTTTTGGCCAACCAAGCAAGCTTGCAAAGGAAATCTGCACTACAATGAAGTCTCACTTCCCCCCGGTCAAAAGGGCCATCTGAAAAAAGTGTAAAATCCAGAAAGGCAGGACAGGCCATGGAGAACTGGGAGCCTTGTTATGCTGATGGGCGGGATGTAAATTGCCAACAGACACTCGGGAGAAGTGTATGGTGTTTCCTGAAACATCTAAAAAACAAAGCAACAGAGCCTAGGGCACTTCCACTTATGGTCCTATAGCTTAGGGAAATTAAAATCAAAAAGACACAGCCACCCCAAAGTTTGGGACGCCTCTGTTTACAAGAACCTCATTTACCGTACAAGTTCAATATCACAGAAAGTGAAAAATGGATAAAGAACTTGTGGTACTTACGTACAATACAGTATCACTCAGCAATGAAATCTATGTCATCCGGCCCGTAGCAGCATAATGAGTGGATTCAGGTACGATGATTCTAACTGAAATAAGTCACACAGAAAAAGAAACATCATAAGATATCACTAATACACGGAATGTAAACTTGGCTACACAGGAACTGAATTCCAAAACAGAACAGGGTCTCAAATTTAGAAAACCAACTTATGCTTGCTTAAGGGGAAAGGTGAGTTGGGGTGCTGCATAAAACCAGAGATTGAAATGAGCACAGATAAAGTTCCTTAAGCCAAATATGGAATAGACAAGAGCTACTCCTTGCTCAACGAAATGGACTCAACACCCCATATTAAACGCCTAAGAATGTACCTGACTAGTAAGTATCTTAAAACCTATGGATTGCTATGTCTCAAAAAGAGAATCAAGCATGTGTACAGGGGCATAAATGCAGCAGTGATAGGATTGGAGAGGTTCGGTGAGCAAATGAAGACCCTTTGAAGTCATATTGCATGGTACCCATTCCACGGGTCTCAACTCTCCAGGTTTAAGGTATTTTTCCTTCAGCTAAAACATGCATGTGGAACCCAGAGTATGATCAACCATGTGAACGGGAGACGTGTTCAAATATGTCTCAGTTTTCCTCCCCTGGTACTCGGGTGCAACATTCCAGACGCTTTACTCACACTCTCCCCACTTGGAGAGTCAGCGCCTTTAACCTCCTGTTTGGCCCAGTTTGCAATTTCTGCGGAAGATGAACAGGAATAGGGAGAACCAATGAGAGACTAGCTGGAGGTGTCTGGACGGGCAAATTTAACTCTCATTTCCCATCTGGAAGAGGAAATAACCAAAGGCTCAGCGTGCCGTGCCGGAACCAGATTAGGGCCTGAAGCCATCCTGCGGTGTTGCGGCCAGGTCACAAGAAAGCGAGTTGAAGAAAGGAGCTCAGGGGCACTGTAATTCACAAACCTGCAGAGTTATAAATGACAGCTATCGTCCAAAAATATACTGAAGTAAGGCTGCCAAGAGGACTTGAAAGCGGGGCAGAATTGCAGGAAACCGATTTCAGCAGGTAGACTGGAATTGCATTGAAAGCATAGGAAAAGAGGCAGAACGTCCACAATGATGCACTTGGCCAAAAAGGGCGTATGCGTTTTTTCCTGAATATATTCAGGAAAAAACGCATACGCCCTTTTTGGCCAACCAAGCAAGCTTGCAAAGGAAATCTGCACTACAATGAAGTCTCACTTCCCCCCGGTCAAAAGGGCCATCTGAAAAAAGTGTAAAATCCAGAAAGGCAGCACAGGCCATGGAGAACTGGGAGCCTTGTTATGCTGATGGGCGGGATGTAAATTGCCAACAGACAATAGGGAGAAGTGTATGGTGTTTCCTGAAACATCTAAAAAACAAAGCAACAGAGCCTAGGGCACTTCCACTTATGGTCCTATAGCTTAGGGAAATTAAAATAAAAAAGACACAGCCACCCCAAAGTTTGGGACGCCTCTGTTTACAAGAACCTCGTTTACAGTACAAGTTCAACATCGCAGAAAGTGAAAAATGGATAAAGAAGCTGTGGTATTTACTTACAAAGCAATATCACTCAGCAATGAAATCTATGTCATCAGGCCCTTAGCAGCACAATGAGTGGATTCAGGTACGATGATTCTAACTGAAATAATTCACACAGAAAAAGAAACATCATAAGATATCAGTAATACACGGAATGTAAACTTGGCTACACAGGAACTGAATTACAGAACAAAACAGGGTCTCAAATTTAGAAAACCAACTTATGCTTGCTTAAGGGGAAAGGTGAGTTGGGGTGCTGCATAAAACCAGAGATTGAAATGAGCACAGATAAATTTCCTTAAGCCAAATATGGAATAGACCAGAGCTACTCCTTGCTCAACGAAATGGACTCAACACCGCATATTAAACGCCTAAGAATGTACCTGACTAGTAAGTATCTTAAAACCTATGGATTGCTATGTCTCCAAAAGAGAATCAAGCATGTGTACAGGGGCATAAATGCAGCAGTGATAGGATTGGAGAGGTTCGGTGAGCAAATGAAGACCCTTTGAAGTCATATTGCATGGTACCCATTCCACGGGTCTCAACTCTCCAGGTTTAAGGTATTCTTCCTTCAGCTAAAACATGCATGTGGAACCCAGAGTATGATCAACCATGTGATCGGGAGACGTGTTCAAATATGTCTCAGTTTTCCTCCCCTGGTACTCGGGTGCAACATTCCAGACGCTTTACTAACACTCTCCCGACTTGGAGAGTCAGCGCCTTTAACCTCCTGTTTGGCCCAGTTTGCAATTTCTGCGGAAGATGAACAGGAATAGGGAGAACCAATGAGAGACTAGCTGGAGGTGTCTGGACGGGCAAATTTAACTCTCATTTCCCACCAGGAAGAGGAAATAACCAAAGGCTCAGCGTGCCGTGCCGGAACCAGATTAGGGCCTGAAGCCATCCTGCGGTGTTGCGGCCAGGTCACAAGAAAGCGAGTTGAAGAAAGGAGCTCAGGGGCACTGTAATTCACAAACCTGCAGAGTTATAAATGACAGCTATCGTCCAAAAATAGACTGAAGTAAGGCTGCCAAGAGGACTTGAAAGCGGGGCAGAATTGCAGGAAACCGATTTCCGGAGGTAGACTGGAATTGCATTGAAAGCATAGGAAAAGAGGCAGAACGTCCACAATGATGCACTTGGCCAAAAAGGGCGTATGCGTTTTTTCCTGAATATATTCAGGAAAAAACGCATACGCCCTTTTTGGCCAACCAAGCAAGCTTGCAAAGGAAATCTGCACTACAATGAAGTCTCACTTCCCCCCGGTCAAAAGGGCCATCTGAAAAAAGTGTAAAATCCAGAAAGGCAGGACAGGCCATGGAGAACTGGGAGCCTTGTTATGCTGATGGGCGGGATGTAAATTGCCAACAGCCACTCTGGAGAAGTGTATGGTGTTTCCTGAAACATCTAAAAAACAAAGCAACAGAGCCTAGGGCACTTCCACTTATGGTCCTATAGCTTAGGGAAATTAAAATCAAAAAGACACAGCCACCCCAAAGTTTGGGACGCCTCTGTTTACAAGAACCTCGTTTACCGTACAAGTTCAATATCACAGAAAGTGAAAAATGTATAAAGAACTTGTGGTACTTACGTACAATGCAGTATCACTCAGCAATGAAATCTATGTCATCAGGCCCATAGCAGCATAATGAGTGGATTCAGGTACGATGATTCTAACTGAAATAAGTCACACAGAAAAAGAAACATCGTAAGATATCACTAATACACGGAATGTAAACTTGGCTACACAGGAACTGAATTCCAAAACAGAACAGGGTCTCAAATTTAGAAAACCAACTTATGCTTGCTTAAGGGGAAAGGTGAGTTGGGGTGCTGCATAAAACCAGATATTGAAATGAGCACAGATAATATTCTATAAGGCAAATATGGAATAAACCAGAGCTACTCCTTGCTCAACGAAATGGACTCAACACCCCATATTCAACGCCTAGGAATATACCTGCCTAGTAAGAATCATAAAAGCAATGGATTTATATATCTCTGTAAGAGAATGAAGAGTGTGTACAGCGGCATTAAAGCAGTGAAAATCAGCTAAATCCCATATTAAAAATAAATTTCTTAAGCAAAACACAATGACAGTGAAATAGAGAGCAATACTTAAGTAATTCATTCAAGTCTTCTGATGCAACCTGCATTTACCATATCTACACCCAGAGCTGGGTGACACATAAGGCTGGACATCTGGGGCTCATAAGATTGGTGAGGTTCGGTGAGCAAATGCAGACCCTTTGAAGTCATATTGCATGGTACCCATTCCATGGGTCTCAACTCTCCAGGTTTAAGGGATTCTTCCTTCAGCTAAAACATGCATGTGGAACCCAGAGTATGATCCACCGTGTGATCGAGAAACGTGTTCAAATATGTCTCACTTTTCGTTCCCTGGTACTCGGGTGCAACATTCCAGACGCTTTACTAACACTCTCCTGACTTGGAGAGTCAGTCCCTTTAACCTCCTGTTTGTCCCAGTTTGCAATTTCTGCGGAAGATGAACAGGAATAGCGAGAACCAATGAGAGACTAGCTGGAGGTGTCTGGACGGGCAAATTTAACTCTCATTTCCCACAGGGAAGAGCAATAAACCAAAGGCTCAGCATGCCGTGCCGGAACCAGATTAGGGCCTGAAGCAATCCTGCGGTGTTGTGGCCAGCTCACAAGAAAGCGAGTTGAAGAAAGGAGCTCAGGGGCACTGTAATTCACAAACCTGCAGAGTTATAAATGACAGCTATTGTCCGAAAATATACTGAAGTAGGGCTGCCAAGAGGACTTGAATGCGGGGCAGAATTGCAGGAAACCGATTTCAGGAGGAATCGGAATTGGATTGCATTTAAAACACAAGAAAAGAGGCAGAACGTCGACAATGATGCACTTGGCCAAAAAGGGCGTATGTGTTTTTTCCTGAATATATTCAGGAAAAAACTCATACGCCCTTTTTGGCCAACCAAGCAAGCTTGCAAAGGAAATCTGCACTACAATGAAGTCTCACTTCCCCCCGGTCAAAAGGGCCATCTGAAAAAAGTGTAAAATCCAGAAAGGCAGAACAGGCCATGGAGAACTGGGAGCCTTGTTATGCTGATGGGTGGAATGTAAATTACCAACAGTCGCTCTGTAGAAGTGTATGGTGTTTCCTGAAACATCTAAAAAACAAAGCAACAGAGCCTAGGGCACTTCCACTTATGGTCCTATAGCTTAGGGAAATTAAAATCAAAAAGACACAGCCACCCCAAAATTTGGGACGCCTCTGTTTACAAGAACCTCGTTTACCGTACAAGTTCAACATCGCAGAAAGTGAAAAATGGATAAAGAACTTGTGGTACTTACGTACAATGCAGTATCACTTAGCAATGAAATCTATGTCATCAGGCCCATAGCAGCATAATGAGTGGATTCAGGTACGATGATTCTAACTGAAATAAGTCACACAGAAAAAGAAACATCATAAGATATCACTAATACACGGAATGTAAACTTGGCTACACAGGAACTGAATTACAGAACAGAACAGGGTCTCAAATTTAGAAAACCAACTTATGCTTGCTTAAGAGGAAAGGTGAGTTGGGGTGCTGCATAAAACCAGAGATTGAAATGAGCACAGATAAAGTTCCTTAAGCCAAATATGGAATAGACAAGAGCTACTCCTTGCTCAACGAAATGGACTCAACACCGCATATTAAACGCCTAAGAATGTACCTGACTAGTAAGTATCTTAAAACCTATGGATTGCTATGTCTCCAAAAGAGAATCAAGCGTGTGTACAGGGGCATAAACGCAGCAGTGATAGGATTGGAGAGGTTCGGTGAGCAAATGAAGACCCTTTGAAGTCATATTGCATGGTACCCATTCCACGGGTCGCAACTCTCCAGTTTTAAGGTATTCTTCCTTCAGCTAAAACATGCATGTGGAACCCAGAGTATGATCAACCATGTGATCGGGAGACGTGTTCAAATATGTCTCAGTTTTCCTCCCCTGGTACTCGGGTGCAACATTCCAGACGCTTTACTAACACTCTCCCGACTTGGAGAGTCAGCGCCTTTAACCTCCTGTTTGGCCCAGTTTGCAATTTCTGCGGAAGATGAACAGGAATAGGGAGAACCAATGAGAGACTAGCTGGAGGTGTCTGGACGGGCAAATTTAACTCTCATTTCCCACCAGGAAGAGGAAATAACCAAAGGCTCAGCGTGCCGTTCCGGAACCAGATTAGGGCCTGAAGCCATCCTGCGGTGTTGCGGCCAGCTCAAAAGAAAGCGAGTTGAAGAAAGGAGCTTAGGGGCACTGTAATTCACAAACCTGCAGAGTTATAAATGACAGCTATTGTCCAAAAATATACTGAAGTAAGGCTGCCAAGAGGACTTGAAAGTGGGGCAGAATTGCAGGAAACCGATTTCAGGAGGTAGACTGGAATTGCATTGAAAGCATAGGAAAAGAGGCAGAACGTCCACAATGATGCACTTGGCAAAAAAGGGCATATGCGTTTATTCCTGAATATATTCAGGAAAAAACGCATACGCCCTTTTTGGCCAACCAAGCAAGCTTGCAAAGGAAATCTGCACTACAATGAAGTCTCACTTCCCCCCGGTCAAAAGGGCCATCTGAAAAAAGTGTAAAATCCAGAAAGGCAGGACAGGCCATGGAGAACTGGGAGCCTTGTTATGCTGATGGGCGGGATGTAAATTGCCAACAGACACTCGGGAGAAGTGTATGGTGTTTCCTGAAACATCTAAAAAACAAAGCAACAGAGCCTAGGGCACTTCCACTTATGGTCCTATAGCTTAGGGAAATTAAAATCACAAAGACACAGCCACCCCAAAGTTTGGGACGCCTCTGCTTACAAGAACCTCGTTTACCATACAAGTTCAATATCACAGAAAGTGAAAAATGGATAAAGAACTTGTGGTACTTATGTACAAAGCAGTATCACTCAGCAATGAAATCTATGACATCAGGCCCGTATCAGCATAATGAGTGGATTCAGGTACGATGATTCTAACTGAAATAAGTCACACAGAAAAAGAAACATCATAAGATATCAGTAATACACGGAATGTAAACTTGGCTACACAGGAACTGAATTACAGAACAGAACAGGGTCTCAAATTTAGAAAACCAACTTATGCTTGCTTAAGGGGAAAGGTGAGTTGGGGTGCTGCATAAAACCAGAGATTGAAATGAGCACAGATAAAGTTCCTTAAGCCAAATATGGAATAGACAAGAGCTACTCCTTGCTCAACAAAATGGACTCAACACCCCATATTAAATGACTAAGTATGTAGCTGACTAGTAAGTATCTTAAAACCTATGGATTGCTATGTCTCCAAAAGAGAATCAACCGTGTGTACAGGGGCATAAACGCAGCAGTGATAGGATTGGAGAGTTTCGGTGAGCAAATGAAGACCCTTTGAAGTCATATTGCATGGTACCCATTCCACAGGTTTCAACTACCCACGTTTAAGGTATTCTTCCTTCAGCTAAAACATGCATGTGGAACCCAGAGTATGATCAACCGTGTGAACGGGAGACGTGTTCAAATATGTCTCAGTTTTCCTCCCCTGGTACTCGGGTGCAACATTCCAGATGCTTTACTAACACTCTCCCCACTTGGAGAGTCAGCGCCTTTAACCTCCTGTTTGGCCCAGTTTGCAATTTCTGCGGAAGATGAACAGGAATAGGGAGAACCAATGAGAGACTAGCTGGAGGTGTCTGGACGGGCAAATTTAACTCTCATTTCCCACCAGGAAGAGGAAATAACCAAAGGCTCAGCGTGCCGTGCCGGAACCAGATTAGGGCCTGAAGCCATCCTGCGGTTTTGCGGCCAGGTCACAAGAAAGCGAGTTGAAGAAAGGAGCTCAGGGGCACTGTAATTCACAAACCTGCAGAGTTATAAATGACAGCTATCGTCCAAAAATATACTGAAGTAAGGCTGCCAAGAGGACTTGAAAGCGGGGCAGAATTGCAGGAAACCGATTTCAGGAGGTTGACTGGAATTGCATTGAAAGCATAGGAAAAGAGGCAGAACGTCCACAATGATGCACTTGGTCAAAAAGGGCGTATGCGTTTTTTCCTGAATATATTCAGGAAAAAACGCATACGCCCTCTTTGGCCAACCAAGCAAGCTTGCAAAGGAAATCTGCACTACAATGAAGTCTCACTTCCCCCCGGTCAAAAGGGCCATCTGAAAAAAGTGTAAAATCCAGAAAGGCAGGACAGGCCATGGAGAACTGGGAGCCTTGTTATGCTGATGGGCGGTATGTGAATTGCCAACAGACACTCGGGAGAAGTGTATGGTGTTTCCTGAAACATCTAAAAAACAAAGCAACAGAGCCTAGGGCACTTCCACTTATGGTCCTATAGCGTAGGGAAATTAAAATCAAAAAGACACAGCCACCCCAAAGTTTGGGACGCCTCTGTTTACAAGAACCTCGTTTACCGTACAAGTTCAATATCACAGAAAGTGAAAAATGGATAAAGAACTTGTGGTACTTACGTACAATGCAGTATCACTCAGCAATGAAATCTATGTCATCAGGCACGTAGCAGCATAAAGAGTGGATTCAGGTACGATGATTCTAACTGAAATAAGTCACACAGAAAAAGAAACATCATAAGATGTCACTAATACATGGAATGTAAACTTGGCTACACAGGAACTGAATTCCAAAACAGAACGGGGTCTCAAATTTAGAAAACCAACTTATGCTTGCTTAAGGGGAAAGGTGAGTTGGGGTGCTCCATAAAACCAGAGATTGAAATGAGCATAGATAAAGTTCCTTAAGCCAAATATGGAATAGACAAGAGGTACTCCTTGCTCAACGAAATGGACTCAACACCCCATATTAAACGCCTAAGAATGTACCTGACTAGTAAGTATCTTAAAACCTATGGATTGCTATGTCTCCAAAAGAGAATCAAGCGTGTGTACAGGGGCATAAACGCAGCAGTGATAGGATTGGAGAGGTTCGGTGAGCAAACGAAGACCCTTTGAAGTCATATTGCATGGTACCCATTCCACAGGTTTCAACTACCCACGTTTAAGGTATTCTTGCTTCAGCTAAAACATGCATGTGGAACCCAGAGTATGATCAACCGTGTGAACGGGAGACGTGTTCAAATATGTGTCAGTTTTCCTCCCCTGGTACTCGGGTGCAACATTCCAGATGCTTTACTAACACTCTCCCCACTTGGAGAGTCAGCGCCTTTAACCTCCTGTTTGGCCCAGTTTGCAATTTCTGCGGAAGATGAACAGGAATAGGGAGAACCAATGAGAGACTAGCTGGAGGTGTCTGGACGGGCAAATTTAACTCTCATTTCCCACCAGGAAGAGGAAATAACCAAAGGCTCAGCGTGCCGTGCCGGAACCAGATTAGGGCCTGAAGCCATCCTGCGGTGTTGCGGCCAGGTCACAAGAAAGCGAGTTGAAGAAAGGAGCTCAGGGGCACTGTAATTCACAAACCTGCAGAGTTATAAATGACAGCTATCGTCCAAAAATATACTGAAGTAAGGCTGCCAAGAGGACTTGAAAGCGGGGCAGAATTGCAGGAAACCGATTTCAGGAGGTAGACTGGAATTGCATTGAAAGCATAGGAAAAGAGGCAGAACGTCCACAATGATGCACTTGGTCAAAAAGGGCGTATGCATTTTTTCCTGAATATATTCAGGAAAAAACGCATACGCCCTTTTTGGCCAACCAAGCAAGCTTGCAAAGGAAATCTGCACTACAATGAAGTCTCACTTCCCCCCGGTCAAAAGGGCCATCTGAAAAAAGTGTAAAATCCAGCAAGGCAGGACAGGCCATGGAGAACTGGGAGCCTTGTTATGCTGCTGGGCGGGATGTAAATTGCCAACAGACACTCGGGAGAAGTGTATGGTGTTTCCTGAAACATCTAAAAAACAAAGCAACAGAGCCTAGGGCACTTCCACTTATGGTCCTATAGCTTAGGGAAATTAAAATCAAAAAGACACAGCCACCCCAAAGTTTGGGACGCCTCTGTTTACAAGAACCTCGTTTACCGTACAAGTTCAATATCACAGAAAGTGAAAAATGGATAAAGAACTTGTGGTACTTACGTACAATGCAGTATCACTCAGCAAAGAAATCTATGTCATCAGGCCCGTAGCAGCATAAAGGGTGGATTCAGGTACGATGATTCTAACTGAAATAAGTCACACAGAAAAAGAAACATCATAAGATATCAGTAATACACGGAATGTAAACTTGGCTACACAGGAACTGAATTACACAACAGAACAGGGTCTCAAATTTAGAAAACCAACTTATGCTTGCTTAAGGGGAAAGGTGAGTTGGGGTGCTGCATAAAACCAGAGATTGAAATGAGCACAGATAAAGTTCCTTAAGCCAAATATGGAATAGACAAGATCTACTCCTTGTTCAACGAAATGGACTCAAAACCGCATATTAAACGCCTAAGTATGTAGCTGACTAGTAAGTATCTTAAAACCTATGGATTGCTATGTCTCCAAAAGAGAATCAAGCGTGTGTACAGGGGCATAAACGCAGCAGTGATAGGATTGGAGAGTTTCGGTGAGCAAATGAAGACCCTTTGAAGTCATATTGCATGGTACCCATTCCACAGGTTTCAACTACCCATGTTTAAGGTATTCTACCTTCAGCTAAAACATGCATGTGGAACCCAGAGTATGATCAACCGTGTTAACGGGAGACGTATTCAAATATGTCTCAGTTTTCCTCCCCTGGTACTCGGGTGCAACATTCCAGATGGCTTTACTAACACTCTCCCGACTTGGAGAGTCAGCGCCTTTAACCTCCTGTTTGGCCCAGTTTGCAATTTCTGCGGAAGATGAACAGGAATAGGGAGAACCAATGAGAGACTAGCTGAGGTGTCTGGACGGGCAAATTTAACTCTCATTTCCCACCAGGAAGAGGAAATAACCAAAGGCTCAGCGTGCCGTGCCGGAACCAGATTAGGGCCTGAAGCCATCCTGCGGTTTTGCGGCCAGGTCACAAGAAAGCGAGTTGAAGAGAGGAGCTCAGGGGCACTGTAATTCACAAACCTGCAGAGTTATAAATGACAGCTATCGTCCAAAAATATACTGAAGTAAGGCTGCCAAGAGGACTTGAAAGCAGGGCAGAATTGCAGGAAACCGATTTCAGGAGGTAGACTGGAATTGCATTGAAAGCATAGGAAAAGAGGCAGAACGTCCACAATGATGCACTTGGTCAAAAAGGGCGTATGCGTTTTTTCCTGAATATATTCAGGAAAAAACGCATACGCCCTTTTTGGCCAACCAAGCAAGCTTGCAAAGGAAATCTGCACTACAATGAAGTCTCACTTCCCCCCGGTCAAAAGGGCCATCTGAAAAAAGTGTAAAATCCAGCAAGGCAGGACAGGCCATGGAGAACTGGGAGCCTTGTTTTGCTGCTGGGCGGGATGTAAATTGCCAACAGACACTCGGGAGAAGTGTATGGTGTTTCCTGAAACATCTAAAAAACAAAGCAACAGAGCCTAGGGCACTTCCACTTATGGTCCTATAGCTTAGGGAAATTAAAATCAAAAAGACACAGCCACCCCAAAGTTTGGGACGCCTCTGTTTACAAGAACCTCATTTACCGTACAAGTTCAAT
This sequence comes from Grampus griseus, assembly GCF_964374135.1. Classification (NCBI taxonomy): domain Eukaryota; kingdom Metazoa; phylum Chordata; class Mammalia; order Artiodactyla; family Delphinidae; genus Grampus; species Grampus griseus. The sequence goes on from NW_028133083.1 coordinate 229,433, forward strand.
ATCACAGAAAGTGAAAAATGGATAAAGAACTTGTGGTATTTACTTACAAAGCAATATCACTCAGCAATGAAATCTATGTCATCAGGCCCGTAGCAGCACAATGAGTGGTTTCAGGTATGATGATTCTAACTGAAATAAGTCACACAGAAAAAGAAACATCATAAGATATCACTAATACACGGAATGTAAACTTGGCTACACAGGAACTGAATTACAGAAAAGAACAGGGTCGCAAATTTAGAAAACCAACTTATGCTTGCTTAAGGGGAAAGGTGAGTTGGGGTGCTGCATAAAAGCAGAGATTGAAATGAGCACAGATAAAGTTCCTTAAGCCAAATATGGAATAAACAAGAGCTACTCCTTGCTCAACGAAATGGACTCAACACCGCATATTAAACGCCTAAGAATGTACCTGACTAGTAAGTATCTTAAAACCTATGGATTGCTATGTCTCCAAAAGAGAATCAAGCGTGTGTACAGGGGCATAAACGCAGCAGTGATAGGATTGGAGAGGTTCGGTGAGCAAATGAAGACCCTTTGAAGTCAATTTGCATGGTACCCATTACACGGGTCTCAACTCTCCAGGTTTAAGGTATTCTTCCTTCAGCTAAAACATGCATGTGGAACCCAGAGTATGATCAACCGTGTGAACGGGAGACGTGTTCAAATATGTCTCAGTTTTCGTACCCTGGTACTCGGGTGCAACATTCCAGATGCTTTACTAACACTCTCCCGACTTGGAGAGTCAGTCTCTTTAACCTCCTGTTTGGCCCAGTTTGCAATTTCTGCGGAAGATGAACAAGAATAGCGAGAACCAATGAGAGACTAGCTGGAGGTGTCTGGACGGGCAAATTTAACTCTCATTTCCCACCAGGAAGAGGAATTAACCAAAGGCTCAGCATGCCGTGCCGGAACCGGATTAGGGCCTGAAGCCATCCTGCGGTGTTGCGGCCAGCTCACAAGAAAGCGAGTTGAAGAAAGGAGCTCAGGGGCACTGTAATTCACAAACCTGCAGAGTTATAAATGACAGCTATTGTCCAAAAATATATTGAAGTAAGGCTGCCAAGAGGACTTGAAAGCGGGGCAGAATTGCAGGAAACCGATTTCAGGAGGTAGACTGGAATTGCATTGAAAGCATAGGAAAAGAGGCAGAACGTCCACAATGATGCACTTGGCCAAAAAGGGCGTATGCGTTTTTTCCTGAATATATTCAGGAAAAAACGCATACGCCCTTTTTGGCCAACCAAGCAAACTTGCAAAGGAAATCTGCACTACAATGAAGTCTCACTTCCCCCCGGTCAAAAGGGCCATCTGAAAAAAGTGTAAAATCCAGAAAGGCAGGACAGGCCATGGAGAACTGGGAGCCTTGTTATGGTGATGGGTGGGATGTAAATTGCCAACAGACACTCAGGAGAAGTGTATGGTGTTTCCTGAAACATCTAAGAAACAAAGCAACAGAGCCTAGGTCACTTCCACTTATGGTCCTATAGCTTAGGGAAATTAAAATCAAAAAGACACAGCCACCCCAAAGTTTGGGACGCCTCTGTTTACAAGAACCTCATTTACCGTACAAGTTCAATATCACAGAAAGTGAAAAATGGATAAAGAACTTGTGGTACTTATGTACAATGCAGTATCACTCAGCAATGAAATCTATGTCATCAGGCCCGTAGCAGCATAATGAGTGGATTCAGGTACGATGATTCTAACTGAAATAAGTCACACAGAAAAAGAAACATCATAAGATATCACTAATACACGGAATGTAAACTTGGCTACACAGGAACTGAATTCCAAAACAGAACAGGGTCTCAAATTTAGAAAACCAACTTATGCTTGCTTAAGGGGAAAGGTGAGTTGGGGTGCTGCATAAAACCAGATATTGAAATGAGCACAGATAATATTCTATAAGGCAAATATGGAATAGACCAGAGCTACTCCTTGCTCAACGAAATGGACTCAACACCCCATATTCAACGCCTAGGAATATACCTGCCTAGTAAGAATCATAAAAGCAATGGATTTATATATCTCTGTAAGAGAATGAAGAGTGTGTACAGCGGCATTAAAGCAGTGAAAATCAGCTAAATCCCATATTAAAAATAAATTTCTTAAGCAAAACACAATGACAGTGAAATAGAGAGCAATACTTAAGTAATTCATTCAAGTCTTCTGATGCAACCTGCATTTACCATATCTACACCCAGAGCTGGGTGACACATAAGGCTGGACACTTGGGGCTCATAAGATTGGTGAGGTTCGGTGAGCAAATGCAGACCCTTTGAAGTCATATTGCATGGTACCCATTCCATGGGTCTCAACTCTCCAGGTTTAAGGGATTCTTCCTTCAGCTAAAACATGCATGTGGAACCCAGAGTATGATCCACCGTGTGATCGAGAAACGTGTTCAAATATGTCTCACTTTTCATTCCCTGGTACTCAGGTGCAACATTCCAGACGCTTTACTAACACTCTCCCGACTTGGAGAGTCAGTCCCTTTAACCTCCTGTTTGGCCCAGTTTGCAATTTCTGCGGAAGATGAACAGGAATAGCGAGAACCAATGAGAGACTAGCTGGAGGTGTCTGGACGGGCAAATTTAACTCTCATTTCCCACAGGGAAGAGCAATAAACCAAAGGCTCAGCCTGCCGTGCCGGAACCAGATTAGGGCCTGAAGCAATCCTGCGGTGTTGTGGCCAGCTCACAAGAAAGCGAGTTGAAGAAAGGAGCTCAGGGGCACTGTAATTCACAAACCTGCAGAGTTATAAATGACAGCTATTGTCCAAAAATATACTGAAGTAGGGCTGCCAAGAGGACTTGAATGCGGGGCAGAATTGCAGGAAACCGATTTCAGGAGGAATCGGAATTGGATTGCATTTAAAACACAGGAAAAGAGGCAGAACGTCGACAATGATGCACTTGGCCAAAAAGGGCGTATGTGTTTTTTCCTGAATATATTCAGGAAAAAACTCATACGCCCTTTTTGGCCAACCAAGCAAGCTTGCAAAGGAAATCTGCACTACAATGAAGTCTCACTTCCCCCCGGTCAAAAGGGCCATCTGAAAAAAGTGTAAAATCCAGAAAGGCAGAACAGGCCATGGAGAACTGGGAGCCTTGTTATGCTGATGGGTGGAATGTAAATTACCAACAGCCGCTCTGTAGAAGTGTATGGTGTTTCCTGAAACATCTAAAAAACAAAGCAACAGAGCCTAGGGCACTTCCACTTATGGTCCTATAGCTTAGGGAAATTAAAATCAAAAAGACACAGCCACCCCAAAGTTTGGGACGCCTCTGTTTACAAGAACCTCGTTTACCGTACAAGTTCAACATCGCAGAAAGTGAAAAATGGATAAAGAACTTGTGGTACTTACGTACAATGCAGTATCACTTAGCAATGAAATCTATGTCATCAGGCCCATAGCAGCATAATGAGTGGATTCAGGTACGATGATTCTAACTGAAATAAGTCACACAGAAAAAGAAACATCATAAGATATCACTAATACACGGAATGTAAACTTGGCTACAAAGGAACTGAATTACAGAACAGAACAGGGTCTCAAATTTAGAAAACCAACTTATGCTTGCTTAAGAGGAAAGGTGAGTTGGGGTGCTGCATAAAACCAGAGATTGAAATGAGCACAGATAAAGTTCCTTAAGCCAAATATGGAATAGACAAGAGCTACTCCTTGCTCAACGAAATGGACTCAACACCGCATATTAAACGCCTAAGAATGTACCTGACTAGTAAGTATCTTAAAACCTATGGATTGCTATGTCTCCAAAAGAGAATCAAGCGTGTGTACAGGGGCATAAACGCAGCAGTGATAGGATTGGAGAGGTTCGGTGAGCAAATGAAGACCCTTTGAAGTCATATTGCATGGTACCCATTCCACGGGTCGCAACTCTCCAGGTTTAAGGTATTCTTCCTTCAGCTAAAACATGCATGTGGAACCCAGAGTATGATCAACCATGTGATCGGGAGACGTGTTCAAATATGTCTCAGTTTTCCTCCCCTGGTACTCGGGTGCAACATTCCAGACGCTTTACTAACACTCTCCCGAGTTGGAGAGTCAGCGCCTTTAACCTCCTGTTTGGCCCAGTTTGCAATTTCTGCGGAAGATGAACAGGAATAGGGAGAACCAATGAGAGACTAGCTGGAGGTGTCTGGACGGGCAAATTTAACTCTCATTTCCCACCAGGAAGAGGAAATAACCAAAGGCTCAGCGTGCCGTGCCGGAACCAGATTAGGGCCTGAAGCCATCCTGCGGTTTTGCGGCCAGGTCACAAGAAAGCGAGTTGAAGAGAGGAGCTCAGGGGCACTGTAATTCACAAACCTGCAGAGTTATAAATGACAGCTATCGTCCAAAAATATACTGAAGTAAGGCTGCCAAGAGGACTTGAAAGCAGGGCAGAATTGCAGGAAACCGATTTCAGGAGGTAGACTGGAATTGCATTGAAAGCATAGGAAAAGAGGCAGAACGTCCACAATGATGCACTTGGTCAAAAAGGGCGTATGCGTTTTTTCCTGAATATATTCAGGAAAAAACGCATACGCCCTTTTTGGCCAACCAAGCAAGCTTGCAAAGGAAATCTGCACTACAATGAAGTCTCACTTCCCCCCGGTCAAAAGGGCCATCTGAAAAAAGTGTAAAATCCAGCAAGGCAGGACAGGCCATGGAGAACTGGGAGCCTTGTTTTGCTGCTGGGCGGGATGTAAATTGCCAACAGACACTCGGGAGAAGTGTATGGTGTTTCCTGAAACATCTAAAAAACAAAGCAACAGAGCCTAGGGCACTTCCACTTATGGTCCTATAGCTTAGGGAAATTAAAATCAAAAAGACACAGCCACCCCAAAGTTTGGGACGCCTCTGTTTACAAGAACCTCATTTACCGTACAAGTTCAATATCACAGAAAGTGAAAAATGGATAAAGAACTTGTGGTATTTACTTACAAAGCAATATCACTCAGCAATGAAATCTATGTCATCAGGCCCGTAGCAGCACAATGAGTGGTTTCAGGTATGATGATTCTAACTGAAATAAGTCACACAGAAAAAGAAACATCATAAGATATCACTAATACACGGAATGTAAACTTGGCTACACAGGAACTGAATTACAGAAAAGAACAGGGTCGCAAATTTAGAAAACCAACTTATGCTTGCTTAAGGGGAAAGGTGAGTTGGGGTGCTGCATAAAAGCAGAGATTGAAATGAGCACAGATAAAGTTCCTTAAGCCAAATATGGAATAAACAAGAGCTACTCCTTGCTCAACGAAATGGACTCAACACCGCATATTAAACGCCTAAGAATGTACCTGACTAGTAAGTATCTTAAAACCTATGGATTGCTATGTCTCCAAAAGAGAATCAAGCGTGTGTACAGGGGCATAAACGCAGCAGTGATAGGATTGGAGAGGTTCGGTGAGCAAATGAAGACCCTTTGAAGTCAATTTGCATGGTACCCATTACACGGGTCTCAACTCTCCAGGTTTAAGGTATTCTTCCTTCAGCTAAAACATGCATGTGGAACCCAGAGTATGATCAACCGTGTGAACGGGAGACGTGTTCAAATATGTCTCAGTTTTCGTACCCTGGTACTCGGGTGCAACATTCCAGATGCTTTACTAACACTCTCCCGACTTGGAGAGTCAGCCTCTTTAACCTCCTGTTTGGCCCAGTTTGCAATTTCTGCGGAAGATGAACAAGAATAGCGAGAACCAATGAGAGACTAGCTGGAGGTGTCTGGACGGGCAAATTTAACTCTCATTTCCCACCAGGAAGAGGAATTAACCAAAGGCTCAGCATGCCGTGCCGGAACCGGATTAGGGCCTGAAGCCATCCTGCGGTGTTGCGGCCAGCTCACAAGAAAGCGAGTTGAAGAAAGGAGCTCAGGGGCACTGTAATTCACAAACCTGCAGAGTTATAAATGACAGCTATTGTCCAAAAATATATTGAAGTAAGGCTGCCAAGAGGACTTGAAAGCGGGGCAGAATTGCAGGAAACCGATTTCAGGAGGTAGACTGGAATTGCATTGAAAGCATAGGAAAAGAGGCAGAACGTCCACAATGATGCACTTGGCCAAAAAGGGCGTATGCGTTTTTTCCTGAATATATTCAGGAAACAACGCATACGCCCTTTTTGGCCAACCAAGCAAACTTGCAAAGGAAATCTGCACTACAATGAAGTCTCACTTCCCCCCGGTCAAAAGGGCCATCTGAAAAAAGTGTAAAATCCAGAAAGGCAGGACAGGCCATGGAGAACTGGGAGCCTTGTTATGGTGATGGGCGGGATGTAAATTGCCAACAGACACTCAGGAGAAGTGTATGGTGTTTCCTGAAACATCTAAGAAACAAAGCAACAGAGCCTAGGTCACTTCCACTTATGGTCCTATAGCTTAGGGAAATTAAAATCAAAAAGACACAGCCACCCCAAAGTTTGGGACGCCTCTGTTTACAAGAACCTCATTTACCGTACAAGTTCAATATCACAGAAAGTGAAAAATGGATAAAGAACTTGTGGTACTTATGTACAATGCAGTATCACTCAGCAATGAAATCTATGTCATCAGGCCCGTAGCAGCATAATGAGTGGATTCAGGTACGATGATTCTAACTGAAATAAGTCACACAGAAAAAGAAACATCATAAGATATCACTAATACACGGAATGTAAACTTGGCTACACAGGAACTGAATTCCAAAACAGAACAGGGTCTCAAATTTAGAAAACCAACTTATGCTTGCTTAAGGGGAAAGGTGAGTTGGGGTGCTGCATAAAACCAGAGATTGAAATGAGCACAGATAATATTCTATAAGGCAAATATGGAATAGACCAGAGCTACTCCTTGCTCAACGAAATGGACTCAACACCCCATATTCAACGCCTAGGAATATACCTGCCTAGTAAGAATCATAAAAGCAATGGATTTATATATCTCTGTAAGAGAATGAAGAGTGTGTACAGCGGCATTAAAGCAGTGAAAATCAGCTAAATCCCATATTAAAAATAAATTTCTTAAGCAAAACACAATGACAGTGAAATAGAGAGCAATACTTAAGTAATTCATTCAAGTCTTCTGATGCAACCTGCATTTACCATATCTACACCCAGAGCTGGGTGACACATAAGGCTGGACACTTGGGGCTCATAAGATTGGTGAGGTTCGGTGAGCAAATGCAGACCCTTTGAAGTCATATTGCATGGTACCCATTCCATGGGTCTCAACTCTCCAGGTTTAAGGGATTCTTCCTTCAGCTAAAACATGCATGTGGAACCCAGAGTATGATCCACCGTGTGATCGAGAAACGTGTTCAAATATGTCTCACTTTTCATTCCCTGGTACTCAGGTGCAACATTCCAGACGCTTTACTAACACTCTCCCGACTTGGAGAGTCAGTCCCTTTAACCTCCTGTTTGGCCCAGTTTGCAATTTCTGCGGAAGATGAACAGGAATAGCGAGAACCAATGAGAGACTAGCTGGAGGTGTCTGGACGGGCAAATTTAACTCTCATTTCCCACAGGGAAGAGCAATAAACCAAAGGCTCAGCATGCCGTGCCGGAACCAGATTAGGGCCTGAAGCAATCCTGCGGTGTTGTGGCCAGCTCACAAGAAAGCGAGTTGAAGAAAGGAGCTCAGGGGCACTGTAATTCACAAACCTGCAGAGTTATAAATGACAGCTATTGTCCAAAAATATACTGAAGTAGGGCTGCCAAGAGGACTTGAATGCGGGGCAGAATTGCAGGAAACCGATTTCAGGAGGAATCGGAATTGGATTGCATTTAAAACACAGGAAAAGAGGCAGAACGTCGACAATGATGCACTTGGCCAAAAAGGGCGTATGTGTTTTTTCCTGAATATATTCAGGAAAAAACTCATACGCCCTTTTTGGCCAACCAAGCAAGCTTGCAAAGGAAATCTGCACTACAATGAAGTCTCACTTCCCCCCGGTCAAAAGGGCCATCTGAAAAAAGTGTAAAATCCAGAAAGGCAGAACAGGCCATGGAGAACTGGGAGCCTTGTTATGCTGATGGGTGGAATGTAAATTACCAACAGCCGCTCTGTAGAAGTGTATGGTGTTTCCTGAAACATCTAAAAAACAAAGCAACAGAGCCTAGGGCACTTCCACTTATGGTCCTATAGCTTAGGGAAATTAAAATCAAAAAGACACAGCCACCCCAAAGTTTGGGACGCCTCTGTTTACAAGAACCTCGTTTACCGTACAAGTTCAACATCGCAGAAAGTGAAAAATGGATAAAGAACTTGTGGTACTTACGTACAATGCAGTATCACTTAGCAATGAAATCTATGTCATCAGGCCCATAGCAGCATAATGAGTGGATTCAGGTACGATGATTCTAACTGAAATAAGTCACACAGAAAAAGAAACATCATAAGATATCACTAATACACGGAATGTAAACTTGGCTACACAGGAACTGAATTACAGAACAGAACAGGGTCTCAAATTTAGAAAACCAACTTATGCTTGCTTAAGAGGAAAGGTGAGTTGGGGTGCTGCATAAAACCAGAGATTGAAATGAGCACAGATAAAGTTCCTTAAGCCAAATATGGAATAGACAAGAGCTACTCCTTGCTCAACGAAATGGACTCAACACCGCATATTAAACGCCTAAGAATGTACCTGACTAGTAAGTATCTTAAAACCTATGGATTGCTATGTCTCCAAAAGAGAATCAAGCGTGTGTACAGGGGCATAAACGCAGCAGTGATAGGATTGGAGAGGTTCGGTGAGCAAATGAAGACCCTTTGAAGTCATATTGCATGGTACCCATTCCACGGGTCGCAACTCTCCAGGTTTAAGGTATTCTTCCTTCAGCTAAAACATGCATGTGGAACCCAGAGTATGATCAACCATGTGATCGGGAGACGTGTTCAAATATGTCTCAGTTTTCCTCCCCTGGTACTCGGGTGCAACATTCCAGACGCTTTACTAACACTCTCCCGAGTTGGAGAGTCAGCGCCTTTAACCTCCTGTTTGGCCCAGTTTGCAATTTCTGCGGAAGATGAACAGGAATAGGGAGAACCAATGAGAGACTAGCTGGAGGTGTCTGGACGGGCAAATTTAACTCTCATTTCCCACCAGGAAGAGGAAATAACCAAAGGCTCAGCGTGCCGTGCCGGAACCAGATTAGGGCCTGAAGCCATCCTGCGGTGTTGCGGCCAGCTCAAAAGAAAGCGAGTTGAAGAAAGGAGCTCAGGGGCACTGTAATTCACAAACCTGCAGAGTTATAAATGACAGCTATCGTCCAAAAATATACTGAAGTAAGGCTGCCAAGAGGACTTGAAATCGGGGCAGAATTGCAGGAAACCGATTTCAGGAGGTAGACTGGAATTGCATTGAAAGCATAGGAAAAGAGGCAGAACGTCCACAATGATGCACTTGGCCAAAAAGGGCGTTTGCGTTTTTTCCTGAATACATTCAGGAAAAAACGCATACACCCTTTTTGGCCAACCAAGCAAGCTTGCAAAGGAAATCTGCACTACAATGAAGTCTCACTTCCCCCCGGTCAAAAGGGCCATCTGAAAAAAGTGTAAAATCCAGAAAGGCAGGACAGGCCATGGAGAACTGGGAGCCTTGTTATGCTGATGGGCGGGATGTAAATTGCCAACAGACACTCGGGAGAAGTGTATGGAGTTTCCTGAAACATCTAAAAAACAAAGCAACAGAGCCTAGGGCACTTCCACTTATGGTCCTATAGCTTAGGGAAATTAAAATCAAAAAGATACATCCACCCCAAAGTTTGGGACGCCTCTGTTTACAAGAACCTCGTTTACCGTACAAGTTCAATATCGCAGAAAGTGGAAAATGGATAAAGAACTTGTGGTACTTACGTACAATGCACTATCACTCAGCAATGAAATCTATGTCATCAGGCCCGTAGCAGCATAATGAGTGGATTCAGGTACGATGATTCTAACTGAAATAAGTCACACAGAAAAAGAAACATCATAAGATATCAGTAATACACGGAATGTAAACTTGGCTACACAGGAACTGAATTACAGAACAGAACAGGGTCTCAAATGTAGAAAACCAACTTATGCTTGCTTAAGGGGAAAGGTGAGTTGGGGTGCTGCATAAAACCAGAGATTGAAATGAGCACAGATAAAGTTCCTTAAGCCAAATATGGAATAGACAAGATCTACTCCTTGTTCAACGAAATGGACTCAAAACCGCATATTAAACGCCTAAGTATGTAGCTGACTAGTAAGTATCTTAAAACCTATGGATTGCTATGTCTCCAAAAGAGAATCAAGCGTGTGTACAGGGGCATAAACGCAGCAGTGATAGGATTGGAGAGTTTCGGTGAGCAAATGAAGACCCTTTGAAGTCATATTGCATGGTACCCATTCCACAGGTTTCAACTACCCACGTTTAAGGTATTCTACCTTCAGCTAAAACATGCATGTGGAACCCAGAGTATGATCAACCGTGTGAACGGGAGACGTGTTCAAATATGTCTCAGTTTTCCTCCCCTGGTACTCGGGTGCAACATTCCAGATGCTTTACTAACACTCTCCCCACTTGGAGAGTCAGCGCCTTTAACCTCCTGTTTGGCCCAGTTTGCAATTTCTGCGGAAGATGAACAGGAATAGGGAGAACCAATGAGAGACTAGCTGAGGTGTCTGGACGGGCAAATTTAACTCTCATTTCCCACCAGGAAGAGGAAATAACCAAAGGCTCAGCGTGCCGTGCCGGAACCAGATTAGGGCCTGAAGCCATCCTGCGGTTTTGCGGCCAGGTCACAAGAAAGCGAGTTGAAGAAAGGAGCTCAGGGGCACTGTAATTCACAAACCTGCAGAGTTATAATTGACAGCTATCGTCCAAAAATATACTGAAGTAAGGCTGCCAAGAGGACTTGAAAGCGGGGCAGAATTGCAGGAAACCGATTTCAGGAGGTAGACTGGAATTGCATTGAAAGCATAGGAAAAGAGGCAGAACGTCCACAATGATGCACTTGGTCAAAAAGGGCGTATGCGTTTTTTCCTGAATATATTCAGGAAAAAACGCATACGCCCTTTTTGGCCAACCAAGCAAGCTTGCAAAGGAAATCTGCACTACAATGAAGTCTCACTTCCCCCCGGTCAAAAGGGCCATCTGAAAAAAGTGTAAAATCCAGCAAGGCAGGACAGGCCATGGAGAACTGGGAGCCTTGTTATGCTGCTGGGCGGGATGTAAATTGCCAACAGGCACTCGGGAGAAGTGTATGGTGTTTCCTGAAACATCTAAAAAACAAAGCAACAGAGCCTAGGGCACTTCCACTTATGGTCCTATAGCTTAGGGAAATTAAAATCAAAAAGACACAGCCACCCCAAAGTTTGGGACGCCTCTGTTTACAAGAACCTCATTTACCGTACAAGTTCAATATCACAGAAAGTGAAAAATGGATAAAGAACTTGTGGTATTTACTTACAAAGCAATATCACTCAGCAATGAAATCTATGTCATCAGGCCCGTAGCAGCACAATGAGTGGTTTCAGGTATGATGATTCTAACTGAAATAAGTCACACAGAAAAAGAAACATCATAAGATATCACTAATACACGGAATGTAAAGTTGGCTACACAGGAACTGAATTACAGAAAAGAACAGGGTCGCAAATTTAGAAAACCAACTTATGCTTGCTTAAGGGGAAAGGTGAGTTGGGGTGCTGCATAAAAGCAGAGATTGAAATGAGCACAGATAAAGTTCCTTAAGCCAAATATGGAATAAACAAGAGCTACTCCTTGCTCAACGAAATGGACTCAACACCGCATATTAAACGCCTAAGAATGTACCTGACTAGTAAGTATCTTAAAACCTATGGATTGCTATGTCTCCAAAAGAGAATCAAGCGTGTGTACAGGGGCATAAACGCAGCAGTGATAGGATTGGAGAGGTTCGGTGAGCAAATGAAGACCCTTTGAAGTCAATTTGCATGGTACCCATTACACGGGTCTCAACTCTCCAGGTTTAAGGTATTCTTCCTTCAGCTAAAACATGCATGTGGAACCCAGAGTATGATCAACCGTGTGAACGGGAGACGTGTTCAAATATGTCTCAGTTTTCGTACCCTGGTACTCGGGTACAACATTCCAGATGCTTTACTAACACTCTCCCGACTTGGAGAGTCAGTCTCTTTAACCTCCTGTTTGGCCCAGTTTGCAATTTCTGCGGAAGATGAACAAGAATAGCGAGAACCAATGAGAGACTAGCTGGAGGTGTCTGGACGGGCAAATTTAACTCTCATTTCCCACCAGGAAGAGGAATTAACCAAAGGCTCAGCATGCCGTGCCGGAACCGGATTAGGGCCTGAAGCCATCCTGCGGTGTTGCGGCCAGCTCACAAGAAAGCGAGTTGAAGAAAGGAGCTCAGGGGCACTGTAATTCACAAACCTGCAGAGTTATAAATGACAGCTATTGTCCAAAAATATATTGAAGTAAGGCTGCCAAGAGGACTTGAAAGCGGGGCAGAATTGCAGGAAACCGATTTCAGGAGGTAGACTGGAATTGCATTGAAAGCATAGGAAAAGAGGCAGAACGTCCACAATGATGCACTTGGCCAAAAAGGGCGTATGCGTTTTTTCCTGAATATATTCAGGAAAAAACGCATACGCCCTTTTTGGCCAACCAAGCAAACTTGCAAAGGAAATCTGCACTACAATGAAGTCTCACTTCCCCCCGGTCAAAAGGGCCATCTGAAAAAAGTGTAAAATCCAGAAAGGCAGGACAGGCCATGGAGAACTGGGAGCCTTGTTATGGTGATGGGCGGGATGTAAATTGCCAACAGACACTCAGGAGAAGTGTATGGTGTTTCCTGAAACATCTAAGAAACAAAGCAACAGAGCCTAGGTCACTTCCACTTATGGTCCTATAGCTTAGGGAAATTAAAATCAAAAAGACACAGCCACCCCAAAGTTTGGGACGCCTCTGTTTACAAGAACCTCATTTACCGTACAAGTTCAATATCACAGAAAGTGAAAAATGGATAAAGAACTTGTGGTACTTATGTACAATGCAGTATCACTCAGCAATGAAATCTATGTCATCAGGCCCGTAGCAGCATAATGAGTGGATTCAGGTACGATGATTCTAACTGAAATAAGTCACACAGAAAAAGAAACATCATAAGATATCACTAATACACGGAATGTAAACTTGGCTACACAGGAACTGAATTCCAAAACAGAACAGGGTCTCAAATTTAGAAAACCAACTTATGCTTGCTTAAGGGGAAAGGTGAGTTGGGGTGCTGCATAAAACCAGAGATTGAAATGAGCACAGATAATATTCTATAAGGCAAATATGGAATAGACCAGAGCTACTCCTTGCTCAACGAAATGGACTCAACACCCCATATTCAACACCTAGGAATATACCTGCCTAGTAAGAATCATAAAAGCAATGGATTTATATATCTCTGTAAGAGAATGAAGAGTGTGTACAGCGGCATTAAAGCAGTGAAAATCAGCTAAATCCCATATTAAAAATAAATTTCTTAAGCAAAACACAATGACAGTGAAATAGAGAGCAATACTTAAGTAATTCATTCAAGTCTTCTGATGCAACCTGCATTTACCATATCTACACCCAGAGCTGGGTGACACATAAGGCTGGACACCTGGGGCTCATAAGATTGGTGAGGTTCGGTGAGCAAATGCAGACCCTTTGAAGTCATATTGCATGGTACCCATTCCATGGGTCTCAACTCTCCAGGTTTAAGGGATTCTTCCTTCAGCTAAAACATGCATGTGGAACCCAGAGTATGATCCACCGTGTGATCGAGAAACGTGTTCAAATATGTCTCACTTTTCGTTCCCTGGTACTCGGGTGCAACATTCCAGACGCTTTACTAACACTCTCCTGACTTGGAGAGTCAGTCCCTTTAACCTCCTGTTTGTCCCAGTTTGCAATTTCTGCGGAAGATGAACAGGAATAGCGAGAACCAATGAGAGACTAGCTGGAGGTGTCTGGACGGGCAAATTTAACTCTCATTTCCCACAGGGAAGAGCAATAAACCAAAGGCTCAGCATGCCGTGCCGGAACCAGATTAGGGCCTGAAGCAATCCTGCGGTGTTGTGGCCAGCTCACAAGAAAGCGAGTTGAAGAAAGGAGCTCAGGGGCACTGTAATTCACAAACCTGCAGAGTTATAAATGACAGCTATTGTCCGAAAATATACTGAAGTAGGGCTGCCAAGAGGACTTGAATGCGGGGCAGAATTGCAGGAAACCGATTTCAGGAGGAATCGGAATTGGATTGCATTTAAAACACAGGAAAAGAGGCAGAACGTCGACAATGATGCACTTGGCCAAAAAGGGCGTATGTGTTTTTTCCTGAATATATTCAGGAAAAAACTCATACGCCCTTTTTGGCCAACCAAGCAAGCTTGCAAAGGAAATCTGCACTACAATGAAGTCTCACTTCCCCCCGGTCAAAAGGGCCATCTGAAAAAAGTGTAAAATCCAGAAAGGCAGAACAGGCCATGGAGAACTGGGAGCCTTGTTATGCTGATGGGTGGAATGTAAATTACCAACAGTCGCTCTGTAGAAGTGTATGGTGTTTCCTGAAACATCTAAAAAACAAAGCAACAGAGCCTAGGGCACTTCCACTTATGGTCCTATAGCTTAGGGAAATTAAAATCAAAAAGACACAGCCACCCCAAAATTTGGGACGCCTCTGTTTACAAGAACCTCGTTTACCGTACAAGTTCAACATCGCAGAAAGTGAAAAATGGATAAAGAACTTGTGGTACTTACGTACAATGCAGTATCACTTAGCAATGAAATCTATGTCATCAGGCCCATAGCAGCATAATGAGTGGATTCAGGTACGATGATTCTAACTGAAATAAGTCACACAGAAAAAGAAACATCATAAGATATCACTAATACACGGAATGTAAACTTGGCTACACAGGAACTGAATTACAGAACAGAACAGGGTCTCAAATTTAGAAAACCAACTTATGCTTGCTTAAGAGGAAAGGTGAGTTGGGGTGCTGCATAAAACCAGAGATTGAAATGAGCACAGATAAAGTTCCTTAAGCCAAATATGGAATAGACAAGAGCTACTCCTTGCTCAACGAAATGGACTCAACACCGCATATTAAACGCCTAAGAATGTACCTGACTAGTAAGTATCTTAAAACCTATGGATTGCTATGTCTCCAAAAGAGAATCAAGCGTGTGTACAGGGGCATAAACGCAGCAGTGATAGGATTGGAGAGGTTCGGTGAGCAAATGAAGACCCTTTGAAGTCATATTGCATGGTACCCATTCCACGGGTCGCAACTCTCCAGTTTTAAGGTATTCTTCCTTCAGCTAAAACATGCATGTGGAACCCAGAGTATGATCCACCATGTGATCGGGAGACGTGTTCAAATATGTCTCAGTTTTCCTCCCCTGGTACTCGGGTGCAACATTCCAGACGCTTTACTAACACTCTCCCGACTTGGAGAGTCAGCGCCTTTAACCTCCTGTTTGGCCCAGTTTGCAATTTCTGCGGAAGATGAACAGGAATAGGGAGAACCAATGAGAGACTAGCTGGAGGTGTCTGGACGGGCAAATTTAACTCTCATTTCCCACCAGGAAGAGGAAATAACCAAAGGCTCAGCGTGCCGTTCCGGAACCAGATTAGGGCCTGAAGCCATCCTGCGGTGTTGCGGCCAGCTCAAAAGAAAGCGAGTTGAAGAAAGGAGCTTAGGGGCACTGTAATTCACAAACCTGCAGAGTTATAAATGACAGCTATTGTCCAAAAATATACTGAAGTAAGGCTGCCAAGAGGACTTGAAAGCGGGGCAGAATTGCAGGAAACCGATTTCAGGAGGTAGACTGGAATTGCATTGAAAGCATAGGAAAAGAGGCAGAACGTCCACAATGATGCACTTGGCCAAAAAGGGCGTTTGCGTTTTTTCCTGAATACATTCAGGAAAAAATGCATACACCCTTTTTGGCCAACCAAGCAAGCTTGCAAAGGAAATCTGCACTACAATGAAGTCTCACTTCCCCCCGGTCAAAAGGGCCATCTGAAAAAAGTGTAAAATCCAGAAAGGCAGGACAGGCCATGGAGAACTGGGAGCCTTGTTATGCTGATGGGCGGGATGTAAATTGCCAACAGACACTCGGGAGAAGTGTATGGAGTTTCCTGAAACATTTAAAAAACAAAGCAACAGAGCCTAGGGCACTTCCACTTATGGTCCTATAGCTTAGGGAAATTAAAATCAAAAAGATACATCCACCCCAAAGTTTGGGACGCCTCTGTTTACAAGAACCTCGTTTACCGTACAAGTTCAATATCGCAGAAAGTGGAAAATGGATAAAGAACTTGTGGTACTTACGTACAATGCACTATCACTCAGCAATGAAATCTATGTCATCAGGCCCGTAGCAGCATAATGAGTGGATTCAGGTACGATGATTCTAACTGAAATAAGTCACACAGAAAAAGAAACTTCATAAGATATCACTAATACACGGAATGTAAACTTGGCTACACAGGAACTGAATTCCAAAACAGAACAGGGTCTCAAATTTAGAAAACCAACTTATGCTTGCTGAAGGGGAAAGGTGAGTTGGGGTGCTGCATAAAACCAGAGATTGAAATGAGCACAGATAAAGTTCCTTAAGCCAAATATGGAATAGACATGAGCTACTCCTTGCTCAACGAAATGGACTCAACACCCCATATTAAACGCCTAAGAATGTACCTGACTAGTAAGTATCTTAAAACCTATGGATTGCTATGTCTCCAAAAGAGAATCAAGCGTGTGTACAGGGGCATAAACACAGCAGTGATATGATTGGAGAGGTTCGGTGAGCAAATGAAGACCCTTTGAAGTCATATTGCATGGTACCCATTCCACGGGTCTCAACTCTCCAGGTTTAAGGTATTCTTCCTTCAGCTAAAACATGCATGTGGAACCCAGAGTATGATCAACCGTGTGAACGGCAGACGTGTTCAAATATGTCTCAGTTTTCCTCCCCTGGTACTCGGGTGCAACATTCCAGACGCTTTACTAAGACTCTCCCCACTTGGAGAGTCAGCGCCTTTAACCTCCTGTTTGTCCCAGTTTGCAATTTCTGTGGAAGATGAACAGGAATAGGGAGAACCAATGAGAGACTAGCTGGAGGTGTCTGGACGGGCAAATTTAACTCTCATTTCCCACCAGGAAGAGGAAATAACCAAAGGCTCAGCGTGCCGTGCCGGAACAAAATTAGGGCCTGAAGCCATCCAGCGGTGTTGCGGCCAGCTCACAAGAAAGCGAGTTGAAGAAAGGAGCTCAGGGGCACTGTAATTCACAAACCTGCAGAGTTATAAATGACAGCTATCGTCCAAAAATATACTGAAGTAAGGCTGCCAAGAGGACTTGAAATCGGGGCAGAATTGTAGGAAACCGATTTCAGGAGGTAGACTGGAATTGCACTGAAAGCATAGGAAAAGAGGCAGAACGTCCACAATGATGCACTTGGCCAAAAAGGGCGTATGCGTTTTTTCCTGAATATATTCAGGAAAAAACGCATACGCCCTTTTTGGCCAACCAAGCAAACTTGCAAAGGAAATCTGCACTACAATGAAGTCTCACTTCCCCCCGGTCAAAAGGGCCAACTGAAAAAAGTGTAAAATCCAGAAAGGCAGGACAGGCCATGGAGAACTGGGAGCCTTGTTATGCTGATGGGCGGGATGTAAATTGCCAACAGACACTCGGGAGAAGTGTATGGTGTTTCCTGAAACATCTAAAAAACAAAGCAACAGAGCCTAGGGCACTTCCACTTATGGTCCTATAGCTTAGGGAAATTAAAATCAAAAAGACACAGCCACCCCAAAGTTTGGGACGCCTCTGTTTGCAAGAACCTCATTTACAGTACAAGTTCAACATCGCAGAAAGTGAAAAATGGATAAAGAAGCTGTGGTATTTACTTACAAAGCAATATCACTCAGCAATGAAATCTATGTCATCAGGCCCTTAGCAGCACAATGAGTGGATTCAGGTACGATGATTCTAACTGAAATAAGTCACACAGAAAAAGAAACATCATAAGATATCAGTAATACATGGAATGTAAACTTGGCTACACAGGAACTGAATTACAGAACAGAACAGGGTCTCAAATTTAGAAAACCAACTTATGCTTGCTTAAGGGGAAAGCTGAGTTGGGGTGCTGCATAAAACCAGAGATTGAAATGAGCACAGATAAAGTTCCTTAAGCCAAATATGGAATAGACAACAGCTACTTCTTGCTCAACGAAAAGGACTCAACACCCCATATTAAACGCCTAAGAATGTACCTGACTAGTAAGTATCTTAAAACCTATGGATTGCTATGTCTCCAAAAGAGAATCAAGCGTGTGTACAGGGGCATAAACGCAGCAGTGATAGGATTGGAGAGCTTCGGTGAGCAAATGAAGACCCTTTGAAGTCATATTGCATGGTACCCATTCCACGGGTCTCAACTCTCCAGGTTTAAGGTATTCTTCCTTCAGCTAAAACATGCATGTGGAACCCAGAGTATGATCAACCGTGTGAACGGCAGACGTGTTCAAATATGTCTCAGTTTTCCTCCCCTGGTACTCGGGTGCAACATTCCAGACGCTTTACTAACACTCTCCCCACTTGGAGAGTCAGCGCCTTTAACCTCCTGTTTGGCCCAGTTTGCAATTTCTGCGGAAGATGAACAGGAATAGGGAGAACCAATGAGAGACTAGCTGGAGGTGTCTGGACGGGCAAATTTAACTCTCATTTCCCACCAGGAAGAGGAATTAACCAAAGGCTCATCGTGCCGTGCCGGAACCAGATTAGGGCCTGAAGCCATCCTGCAGTGTTGCGGCCAGCTCAAAAGAAAGCGAGTTGAAGAAAGGAGCTCAGGGGCACTGTAATTCACAAACGTGCAGAGTTATAAATGACAGCTATCGTCCAAAAATATACTGAAGTAAGGCTGCCAAGAGGACTTGAAAGTGGGGCAGAATTGCAGGAAACCGATTTCAGGAGGTAGACTGGAATTGCATTGAAAGCATAGGAAAAGAGGCAGAACGTCCACAATGATGCACTTGGCCAAAAAGGGCATATGCGTTTATTCCTGAATATATTCAGGAAAAAACGCATGCGCCCTTTTTGGCCAACCAAGCAAGCTTGCAAAGGAAATCTGCACTACAATGAAGTCTCACTTCCCCCCGGTCAAAAGGGCCATCTGAAAAAAGTGTAAAATCCAGAAAGGCAGGACAGGCCATGGAGAACTGGGAGCCTTGTTATGCTGATGGGCGGGATGTAAATTGCCAACAGACACTCGGGAGAAGTGTATGGTGTTTCCTGAAACATCTAAAAAACAAAGCAACAGAGCCTAGGGCACTTCCACTTATGGTCCTATAGCTTAGGGAAATTAAAATCACAAAGACACAGCCACCCCAAAGTTTGGGACGCCTCTGCTTACAAGAACCTCGTTTACCATACAAGTTCAATATCACAGAAAGTGAAAAATGGATAAAGAACTTGTGGTACTTATGTACAAAGCAGTATCACTCAGCAATGAAATCTATGACATCAGGCCCGTATCAGCATAATGAGTGGATTCAGGTACGATGATTCTAACTGAAATAAGTCACACAGAAAAAGAAACATCATAAGATATCAGTAATACACGGAATGTAAACTTGGCTACACAGGAACTGAATTACAGAACAGAACAGGGTCTCAAATTTAGAAAACCAACTTATGCTTGCTTAAGGGGAAAGGTGAGTTGGGGTGCTGCATAAAACCAGAGATTGAAATGAGCACAGATAAAGTTCCTTAAGCCAAATATGGAATAGACAAGAGCTACTCCTTGCTCAACAAAATGGACTCAACACCCCATATTAAATGACTAAGTATGTAGCTGACTAGTAAGTATCTTAAAACCTATGGATTGCTATGTCTCCAAAAGAGAATCAAGCGTGTGTACAGGGGCATAAACGCAGCAGTGATAGGATTGGAGAGTTTCGGTGAGCAAATGAAGACCCTTTGAAGTCATATTGCATGGTACCCATTCCACAGGTTTCAACTACCCACGTTTAAGGTATTCTTCCTTCAGCTAAAACATGCATGTGGAACCCAGAGTATGATCAACCGTGTGAACGGGAGACGTGTTCAAATATGTCTCAGTTTTCCTCCCCTGGTACTCGGGTGCAACATTCCAGATGCTTTACTAACACTCTCCCCACTTGGAGAGTCAGCGCCTTTAACCTCCTGTTTGGCCCAGTTTGCAATTTCTGCGGAAGATGAACAGGAATAGGGAGAACCAATGAGAGACTAGCTGGAGGTGTCTGGACGGGCAAATTTAACTCTCATTTCCCACCAGGAAGAGGAAATAACCAAAGGCTCAGCGTGCCGTGCCGGAACCAGATTAGGGCCTGAAGCCATCCTGCGGTTTTGCGGCCAGGTCACAAGAAAGCGAGTTGAAGAAAGGAGCTCAGGGGCACTGTAATTCACAAACCTGCAGAGTTATAAATGACAGCTATCGTCCAAAAATATACTGAAGTAAGGCTGCCAAGAGGACTTGAAAGCGGGGCAGAATTGCAGGAAACCGATTTCAGGAGGTTGACTGGAATTGCATTGAAAGCATAGGAAAAGAGGCAGAACGTCCACAATGATGCACTTGGTCAAAAAGGGCGTATGCGTTTTTTCCTGAATATATTCAGGAAAAAACGCATACGCCCTTTTTGGCCAACCAAGCAAGCTTGCAAAGGAAATCTGCACTACAATGAAGTCTCACTTCCCCCCGGTCAAAAGGGCCATCTGAAAAAAGTGTAAAATCCAGAAAGGCAGGACAGGCCATGGAGAACTGGGAGCCTTGTTATGCTGATGGGCGGTATGTGAATTGCCAACAGACACTCGGGAGAAGTGTATGGTGTTTCCTGAAACATCTAAAAAACAAAGCAACAGAGCCTAGGGCACTTCCACTTATGGTCCTATAGCGTAGGGAAATTAAAATCAAAAAGACACAGCCACCCCAAAGTTTGGGACGCCTCTGTTTACAAGAACCTCGTTTACCGTACAAGTTCAATATCACAGAAAGTGAAAAATGGATAAAGAACTTGTGGTACTTACGTACAATGCAGTATCACTCAGCAATGAAATCTATGTCATCAGGCACGTAGCAGCATAAAGAGTGGATTCAGGTACGATGATTCTAACTGAAATAAGTCACACAGAAAAAGAAACATCATAAGATGTCACTAATACATGGAATGTAAACTTGGCTACACAGGAACTGAATTCCAAAACAGAACGGGGTCTCAAATTTAGAAAACCAACTTATGCTTGCTTAAGGGGAAAGGTGAGTTGGGGTGCTGCATAAAACCAGAGATTGAAATGAGCATAGATAAAGTTCCTTAAGCCAAATATGGAATAGACAAGAGGTACTCCTTGCTCAACGAAATGGACTCAACACCCCATATTAAACGCCTAAGAATGTACCTGACTAGTAAGTATCTTAAAACCTATGGATTGCTATGTCTCCAAAAGAGAATCAAGCGTGTGTACAGGGGCATAAACGCAGCAGTGATAGGACTGGAGAGGTTCGGTGAGCAAACGAAGACCCTTTGAAGTCATATTGCATGGTACCCATTCCACAGGTTTCAACTACCCACGTTTAAGGTATTCTTGCTTCAGCTAAAACATGCATGTGGAACCCAGAGTATGATCAACCGTGTGAACGGGAGACGTGTTCAAATATGTGTCAGTTTTCCTCCCCTGGTACTCGGGTGCAACATTCCAGATGCTTTACTAACACTCTCCCCACTTGGAGAATCAGCGCCTTTAACCTCCTGTTTGGCCCAGTTTGCAATTTCTGCGGAAGATGAACAGGAATAGGGAGAACCAATGAGAGACTAGCTGGAGGTGTCTGGACGGGCAAATTTAACTCTCATTTCCCACCAGGAAGAGGAAATAACCAAAGGCTCAGCGTGCCGTGCCGGAACCAGATTAGTGCCTGAAGCCATCCTGCGGTGTTGCGGCCAGGTCACAAGAAAGCGAGTTGAAGAAAGGAGCTCAGGGGCACTGTAATTCACAAACCTGCAGAGTTATAAATGACAGCTATCGTCCAAAAATATACTGAAGTAAGGCTGCCAAGAGGACTTGAAAGCGGGGCAGAATTGCAGGAAACCGATTTCAGGAGGTAGACTGGAATTGCATTGAAAGCATAGGAAAAGAGGCAGAACGTCCACAATGATGCACTTGGTCAAAAAGGGCGTATGCATTTTTTCCTGAATATATTCAGGAAAAAACGCATACGCCCTTTTTGGCCAACCAAGCAAGCTTGCAAAGGAAATCTGCACTACAATGAAGTCTCACTTCCCCCCGGTCAAAAGGGCCATCTGAAAAAAGTGTAAAATCCAGCAAGGCAGGACAGGCCATGGAGAACTGGGAGCCTTGTTATGCTGCTGGGCGGGATGTAAATTGCCAACAGACACTCAGGAGAAGTGTATGGTGTTTCCTGAAACATCTAAAAAACAAAGCAACAGAGCCTAGGGCACTTCCACTTATGGTCCTATAGCTTAGGGAAATTAAAATCAAAAAGACACAGCCACCCCAAAGTTTGGGACGCCTCTGTTTACAAGAACCTCGTTTACCGTACAAGTTCAATATCACAGAAAGTGAAAAATGGATAAAGAACTTGTGGTACTTACGTACAATGCAGTATCACTCAGCAAAGAAATCTATGTCATCAGGCCCGTAGCAGCATAAAGGGTGGATTCAGGTACGATGATTCTAACTGAAATAAGTCACACAGAAAAAGAAACATCATAAGATATCAGTAATACACGGAATGTAAACTTGGCTACACAGGAACTGAATTACAGAACAGAACAGGGTCTCAAATTTAGAAAACCAACTTATGCTTGCTTAAGGGGAAAGGTGAGTTGGGGTGCTGCATAAAACCAGAGATTGAAATGAGCACAGATAAAGTTCCTTAAGCCAAATATGGAATAGACAAGATCTACTCCTTGTTCAACGAAATGGACTCAAAACCGCATATTAAACGCCTAAGTATGTAGCTGACTAGTAAGTATCTTAAAACCTATGGATTGCTATGTCTCCAAAAGAGAATCAAGCGTGTGTACAGGGGCATAAACGCAGCAGTGATAGGATTGGAGAGTTTCGGTGAGCAAATGAAGACCCTTTGAAGTCATATTGCATGGTACCCATTCCACAGGTTTCAACTACCCACGTTTAAGGTATTCTACCTTCAGCTAAAACATGCATGTGGAACCCAGAGTATGATCAACCGTGTGAACGGGAGACGTGTTCAAATATGTCTCAGTTTTCCTCCCCTGGTACTCGGGTGCAACATTCCAGATGCTTTACTAACACTCTCCCCACTTGGAGAGTCAGCGCCTTTAACCTCCTGTTTGGCCCAGTTTGCAATTTCTGCGGAAGATGAACAGGAATAGGGAGAACCAATGAGAGACTAGCTGAGGTGTCTGGACGGGCAAATTTAACTCTCATTTCCCACCAGGAAGAGGAAATAACCAAAGGCTCAGCGTGCCGTGCCGGAACCAGATTAGGGCCTGAAGCCATCCTGCGGTTTTGCGGCCAGGTCACAAGAAAGCGAGTTGAAGAAAGGAGCTCAGGGGCACTGTAATTCACAAACCTGCAGAGTTATAAATGACAGCTATCGTCCAAAAATATACTGAAGTAAGGCTGCCAAGAGGACTTGAAAGCAGGGCAGAATTGCAGGAAACCGATTTCAGGAGGTAGACTGGAATTGCATTGAAAGCATAGGAAAAGAGGCAGAACGTCCACAATGATGCACTTGGTCAAAAAGGGCGTATGCGTTTTTTCCTGAATATATTCAGGAAAAAACGCATACGCCCTTTTTGGCCAACCAAGCAAGCTTGCAAAGGAAATCTGCACTACAATGAAGTCTCACTTCCCCCCGGTCAAAAGGGCCATCTGAAAAAAGTGTAAAATCCAGCAAGGCAGGACAGGCCATGGAGAACTGGGAGCCTTGTTATGCTGCTGGGCGGGATGTAAATTGCCAACAGACACTCGGGAGAAATGTATGGTGTTTCCTGAAACATCTAAAAAACAAAGCAACAGAGCCTAGGGCACTTCCACTTATGGTCCTATAGCTTAGGGAAATTAAAATCAAAAAGACACAGCCACCCCAAAGTTTGGGACGCCTCTGTTTACAAGAACCTCATTTACCGTACAAGTTCAATATCACAGAAAGTGAAAAATGGATAAAGAACTTGTGGTATTTACTTACAAAGCAATATCACTCAGCAATGAAATCTATGTCATCAGGCCCGTAGCAGCACAATGAGTGGTTTCAGGTATGATGATTCTAACTGAAATAAGTCACACAGAAAAAGAAACATCATAAGATATCACTAATACACGGAATGTAAACTTGGCTACACAGGAACTGAATTACAGAAAAGAACAGGGTCGCAAATTTAGAAAACCAACTTATGCTTGCTTAAGGGGAAAGGTGAGTTGGGGTGCTGCATAAAAGCAGAGATTGAAATGAGCACAGATAAAGTTCCTTAAGCCAAATATGGAATAAACAAGAGCTACTCCTTGCTCAACGAAATGGACTCAACACCGCATATTAAACGCCTAAGAATGTACCTGACTAGTAAGTATCTTAAAACCTATGGATTGCTATGTCTCCAAAAGAGAATCAAGCGTGTGTACAGGGGCATAAACGCAGCAGTGATAGGATTGGAGAGGTTCGGTGAGCAAATGAAGACCCTTTGAAGTCAATTTGCATGGTACCCATTACACGGGTCTCAACTCTCCAGGTTTAAGGTATTCTTCCTTCAGCTAAAACATGCATGTGGAACCCAGAGTATGATCAACCGTGTGAACGGGAGACGTGTTCAAATATGTCTCAGTTTTCGTACCCTGGTACTCGGGTGCAACATTCCAGATGCTTTACTAACACTCTCCCGACTTGGAGAGTCAGTCTCTTTAACCTCCTGTTTGGCCCAGTTTGCAATTTCTGCGGAAGATGAACAAGAATAGCGAGAACCAATGAGAGACTAGCTGGAGGTGTCTGGACGGGCAAATTTAACTCTCATTTCCCACCAGGAAGAGGAATTAACCAAAGGCTCAGCATGCCGTGCCGGAACCGGATTAGGGCCTGAAGCCATCCTGCGGTGTTGCGGCCAGCTCACAAGAAAGCGAGTTGAAGAAAGGAGCTCAGGGGCACTGTAATTCACAAACCTGCAGAGTTATAAATGACAGCTATTGTCCAAAAATATATTGAAGTAAGGCTGCCAAGAGGACTTGAAAGCGGGGCAGAATTGCAGGAAACCGATTTCAGGAGGTAGACTGGAATTGCATTGAAAGCATAGGAAAAGAGGCAGAACGTCCACAATGATGCACTTGGCCAAAAAGGGCGTATGCGTTTTTTCCTGAATATATTCAGGAAAAAACGCATACGCCCTTTTTGGCCAACCAAGCAAACTTGCAAAGGAAATCTGCACTACAATGAAGTCTCACTTCCCCCCGGTCAAAAGGGCCATCTGAAAAAAGTGTAAAATCCAGAAAGGCAGGACAGGCCATGGAGAACTGGGAGCCTTGTTATGGTGATGGGCGGGATGTAAATTGCCAACAGACACTCAGGAGAAGTGTATGGTGTTTCCTGAAACATCTAAGAAACAAAGCAACAGAGCCTAGGTCACTTCCACTTATGGTCCTATAGCTTAGGGAAATTAAAATCAAAAAGACACAGCCACCCCAAAGTTTGGGACGCCTCTGTTTACAAGAACCTCATTTACCGTACAAGTTCAATATCACAGAAAGTGAAAAATGGATAAAGAACTTGTGGTACTTATGTACAATGCAGTATCACTCAGCAATGAAATCTATGTCATCAGGCCCGTAGCAGCATAATGAGTGGATTCAGGTACGATGATTCTAACTGAAATAAGTCACACAGAAAAAGAAACATCATAAGATATCACTAATACACGGAATGTAAACTTGGCTACACAGGAACTGAATTCCAAAACAGAACAGGGTCTCAAATTTAGAAAACCAACTTATGCTTGCTTAAGGGGAAAGGTGAGTTGGGGTGCTGCATAAAACCAGAGATTGAAATGAGCACAGATAAAGTTCCTTAAGCCAAATATGGAATAGACAAGATCTACTCCTTGTTCAACGAAATGGACTCAAAACCGCATATTAAACGCCTAAGTATGTAGCTGACTAGTAATTATCTTAAAACCTATGGATTGCTATGTCTCCAAAAGAGAATCAAGCGTGTGTACAGGGGCATAAACGCAGCAGTGATAGGATTGGAGAGTTTCGGTGAGCAAATGAAGACCCTTTGAAGTCATATTGCATGGTACCCATTCCACAGGTTTCAACTACCCACGTTTAAGGTATTCTACCTTCAGCTAAAACATGCATGAGGAACCCAGAGTATGATCAACCGTGTGAACGGGAGACGTGTTCAAATATGTCTCAGTTTTCCTCCCCTGGTACTCGGGTGCAACATTCCAGATGCTTTACTAACACTCTCCCCACTTGGAGAGTCAGCGCCTTTAACCTCCTGTTTGGCCCAGTTTGCAATTTCTGCGGAAGATGAACAGGAATAGGGAGAACCAATGAGAGACTAGCTGAGGTGTCTGGACGGGCAAATTTAACTCTCATTTCCCACCAGGAAGAGGAAATAACCAAAGGCTCAGCGTGCCGTGCCGGAACCAGATTAGGGCCTGAAGCCATCCTGCGGTTTTGCGGCCAGGTCACAAGAAAGCGAGTTGAAGAAAGGAGCTCAGGGGCACTGTAATTCACAAACCTGCAGAGTTATAAATGACAGCTATCGTCCAAAAATATACTGAAGTAAGGCTGCCAAGAGGACTTGAAAGCAGGGCAGAATTGCAGGAAACCGATTTCAGGAGGTAGACTGGAATTGCATTGAAAGCATAGGAAAAGAGGCAGAACGTCCACAATGATGCACTTGGTCAAAAAGGGCGTATGCGTTTTTTCCTGAATATATTCAGGAAAAAACGCATACGCCCTTTTTGGCCAACCAAGCAAGCTTGCAAAGGAAATCTGCACTACAATGAAGTCTCACTTCCCCCCGGTCAAAAGGGCCATCTGAAAAAAGTGTAAAATCCAGCAAGGCAGGACAGGCCATGGAGAACTGGGAGCCTTGTTATGCTGCTGGGCGGGATGTAAATTGCCAACAGACACTCGGGAGAAGTGTATGGTGTTTCCTGAAACATCTAAAAAACAAAGCAACAGAGCCTAGGGCACTTCCACTTATGGTCCTATAGCTTAGGGAAATTAAAATCAAAAAGACACAGCCACCCCAAAGTTTGGGACGCCTCTGTTTACAAGAACCTCGTTTACCGTACAAGTTCAATATCACAGAAAGTGAAAAATGGATAAAGAACTTGTGGTATTTACTTACAAAGCAATATCACTCAGCAATGAAATCTATGTCATCAGGCCCGTAGCAGCACAATGAGTGGTTTCAGGTATGATGATTCTAACTGAAATAAGTCACACAGAAAAAGAAACATCATAAGATATCACTAATACACGGAATGTAAACTTGGCTACACAGGAACTGAATTACAGAAAAGAACAGGGTCGCAAATTTAGAAAACCAACTTATGCTTGCTTAAGGGGAAAGGTGAGTTGGGGTGCTGCATAAAAGCAGAGATTGAAATGAGCACAGATAAAGTTCCTTAAGCCAAATATGGAATAAACAAGAGCTACTCCTTGCTCAACGAAATGGACTCAACACCGCATATTAAACGCCTAAGAATGTACCTGACTAGTAAGTATCTTAAAACCTATGGATTGCTATGTCTCCAAAAGAGAATCAAGCGTGTGTACAGGGGCATAAACGCAGCAGTGATAGGATTGGAGAGGTTCGGTGAGCAAATGAAGACCCTTTGAAGTCAATTTGCATGGTACCCATTACACGGGTCTCAACTCTCCAGGTTTAAGGTATTCTTCCTTCAGCTAAAACATGCATGTGGAACCCAGAGTATGATCAACCGTGTGAACGGGAGACGTGTTCAAATATGTCTCAGTTTTCGTACCCTGGTACTCGGGTGCAACATTCCAGATGCTTTACTAACACTCTCCCGACTTGGAGAGTCAGTCTCTTTAACCTCCTGTTTGGCCCAGTTTGCAATTTCTGCGGAAGATGAACAAGAATAGCGAGAACCAATGAGAGACTAGCTGGAGGTGTCTGCACGGGCAAATTTAACTCTCATTTCCCACCAGGAAGAGGAATTAACCAAAGGCTCAGCATGCCGTGCCGGAACCGGATTAGGGCCTGAAGCCATCCTGCGGTGTTGCGGCCAGCTCACAAGAAAGCGAGTTGAAGAAAGGAGCTCAGGGGCACTGTAATTCACAAACCTGCAGAGTTATAAATGACAGCTATTGTCCAAAAATATATTGAAGTAAGGCTGCCAAGAGGACTTGAAAGCGGGGCAGAATTGCAGGAAACCGATTTCAGGAGGTAGACTGGAATTGCATTGAAAGCATAGGAAAAGAGGCAGAACGTCCACAATGATGCACTTGGCCAAAAAGGGCGTATGCGTTTTTTCCTGAATATATTCAGGAAAAAACGCATACGCCCTTTTTGGCCAACCAAGCAAACTTGCAAAGGAAATCTGCACTACAATGAAGTCTCACTTCCCCCCGGTCAAAAGGGCCATCTGAAAAAAGTGTAAAATCCAGAAAGGCAGGACAGGCCATGGAGAACTGGGAGCCTTGTTATGGTGATGGGCGGGATGTAAATTGCCAACAGACACTCAGGAGAAGTGTATGGTGTTTCCTGAAACATCTAAGAAACAAAGCAACAGAGCCTAGGTCACTTCCACTTATGGTCCTATAGCTTAGGGAAATTAAAATCAAAAAGACACAGCCACCCCAAAGTTTGGGACGCCTCTGTTTACAAGAACCTCATTTACCGTACAAGTTCAATATCACAGAAAGTGAAAAATGGATAAAGAACTTGTGGTACTTATGTACAATGCAGTATCACTCAGCAATGAAATCTATGTCATCAGGCCCGTAGCAGCATAATGAGTGGATTCAGGTACGATGATTCTAACTGAAATAAGTCACACAGAAAAAGAAACATCATAAGATATCACTAATACACGGAATGTAAACTTGGCTACACAGGAACTGAATTCCAAAACAGAACAGGGTCTCAAATTTAGAAAACCAACTTATGCTTGCTTAAGGGGAAAGGTGAGTTGGGGTGCTGCATAAAACCAGATATTGAAATGAGCACAGATAATATTCTATAAGGCAAATATGGAATAGACCAGAGCTACTCCTTGCTCAACGAAATGGACTCAACACCCCATATTCAACGCCTAGGAATATACCTGCCTAGTAAGAATCATAAAAGCAATGGATTTATATATCTCTGTAAGAGAATGAAGAGTGTGTACAGCGGCATTAAAGCAGTGAAAATCAGCTAAATCCCATATTAAAAATAAATTTCTTAAGCAAAACACAATGACAGTGAAATAGAGAGCAATACTTAAGTAATTCATTCAAGTCTTCTGATGCAACCTGCATTTACCATATCTACACCCAGAGCTGGGTGACACATAAGGCTGGACACTTGGGGCTCATAAGATTGGTGAGGTTCGGTGAGCAAATGCAGACCCTTTGAAGTCATATTGCATGGTACCCATTCCATGGGTCTCAACTCTCCAGGTTTAAGGGATTCTTCCTTCAGCTAAAACATGCATGTGGAACCCAGAGTATGATCCACCGTGTGATCGAGAAACGTGTTCAAATATGTCTCACTTTTCGTTCCCTGGTACTCGGGTGCAACATTCCAGACGCTTTACTAACACTCTCCCGACTTGGAGAGTCAGTCCCTTTAACCTCCTGTTTGGCCCAGTTTGCAATTTCTGCGGAAGATGAACAGGAATAGCGAGAACCAATGAGAGACTAGCTGGAGGTGTCTGGACGGGCAAATTTAACTCTCATTTCCCACAGGGAAGAGCAATAAACCAAAGGCTCAGCATGCCGTGCCGGAACCAGATTAGGGCCTGAAGCAATCCTGCGGTGTTGTGGCCAGCTCACAAGAAAGCGAGTTGAAGAAAGGAGCTCAGGGGCACTGTAATTCACAAACCTGCAGAGTTATAAATGACAGCTATTGTCCGAAAATATACTGAAGTAGGGCTGCCAAGAGGACTTGAATGCGGGGCAGAATTGCAGGAAACCGATTTCAGGAGGAATCGGAATTGGATTGCATTTAAAACACAGGAAAAGAGGCAGAACGTCGACAATGATGCACTTGGCCAAAAAGGGCGTATGTGTTTTTTCCTGAATATATTCAGGAAAAAACTCATACGCCCTTTTTGGCCAACCAAGCAAGCTTGCAAAGGAAATCTGCACTACAATGAAGTCTCACTTCCCCCCGGTCAAAAGGGCCATCTGAAAAAAGTGTAAAATCCAGAAAGGCAGAACAGGCCATGGAGAACTGGGAGCCTTGTTATGCTGATGGGTGGAATGTAAATTACCAACAGCCGCTCTGTAGAAGTGTATGGTGTTTCCTGAAACATCTAAAAAACAAAGCAACAGAGCCTAGGGCACTTCCACTTATGGTCCTATAGCTTAGGGAAATTAAAATCAAAAAGACACAGCCACCCCAAAGTTTGGGACGCCTCTGTTTACAAGAACCTCGTTTACCGTACAAGTTCAACATCGCAGAAAGTGAAAAATGGATAAAGAACTTGTGGTACTTACGTACAATGCAGTATCACTTAGCAATGAAATCTATGTCATCAGGCCCATAGCAGCATAATGAGTGGATTCAGGTACGATGATTCTAACTGAAATAAGTCACACAGAAAAAGAAACATCATAAGATATCACTAATACACGGAATGTAAACTTGGCTACACAGGAACTGAATTACAGAACAGAACAGGGTCTCAAATTTAGAAAACCAACTTATGCTTGCTTAAGAGGAAAGGTGAGTTGGGGTGCTGCATAAAACCAGAGATTGAAATGAGCACAGATAAAGTTCCTTAAGCCAAATATGGAATAGACAAGAGCTACTCCTTGCTCAACGAAATGGACTCAACACCGCATATTAAACGCCTAAGAATGTACCTGACTAGTAAGTATCTTAAAACCTATGGATTGCTATGTCTCCAAAAGAGAATCAAGCGTGTGTACAGGGGCATAAACGCAGCAGTGATAGGATTGGAGAGGTTCGGTGAGCAAATGAAGACCCTTTGAAGTCATATTGCATGGTACCCATTCCACGGGTCGCAACTCTCCAGGTTTAAGGTATTCTTCCTTCAGCTAAAACATGCATGTGGAACCCAGAGTATGATCAACCATGTGATCGGGAGACGTGTTCAAATATGTCTCAGTTTTCCTCCCCTGGTACTCGGGTGCAACATTCCAGACGCTTTACTAACACTCTCCCGACTTGGAGAGTCAGCGCCTTTAACCTCCTGTTTGGCCCAGTTTGCAATTTCTGCGGAAGATGAACAGGAATAGGGAGAACCAATGAGAGACTAGCTGGAGGTGTCTGGACGGGCAAATTTAACTCTCATTTCCCACCAGGAAGAGGAAATAACCAAAGGCTCAGCGTGCCGTGCCGGAACCAGATTAGGGCCTGAAGCCATCCTGCGGTGTTGCGGCCAGCTCAAAAGAAAGCGAGTTGAAGAAAGGAGCTCAGGGGCACTGTAATTCACAAACCTGCAGAGTTATAAATGAGAGCTATCGTCCAAAAATATACTGAAGTAAGGCTGCCAAGAGGACTTGAAATCGGGGCAGAATTGCAGGAAACCGATTTCAGGAGGTAGACTGGAATTGCATTGAAAGCATAGGAAAAGAGGCAGAACGTCCACAATGATGCACTTGGCCAAAAAGGGCGTTTGCGTTTTTTCCTGAATACATTCAGGAAAAAATGCATACACCCTTTTTGGCCAACCAAGCAAGCTTGCAAAGGAAATCTGCACTACAATGAAGTCTCACTTCCCCCCGGTCAAAAGGGCCATCTGAAAAAAGTGTAAAATCCAGAAAGGCAGGACAGGCCATGGAGAACTGGGAGCCTTGTTATGCTGATGGGCGGGATGTAAATTGCCAACAGACACTCGGGAGAAGTGTATGGAGTTTCCTGAAACATCTAAAAAACAAAGCAACAGAGCCTAGGGCACTTCCACTTATGGTCCTATAGCTTAGGGAAATTAAAATCAAAAAGATACATCCACCCCAAAGTTTGGGACGCCTCTGTTTACAAGAACCTCGTTTACCGTACAAGTTCAATATCGCAGAAAGTGGAAAATGGATAAAGAACTTGTGGTACTTACGTACAATGCACTATCACTCAGCAATGAAATCTATGTCATCAGGCCCGTAGCAGCATAATGAGTGGATTCAGGTACGATGATTCTAACTGAAATAAGTCACACAGAAAAAGAAACATCATAAGATATCAGTAATACACGGAATGTAAACTTGGCTACACAGGAACTGAATTACAGAACAGAACAGGGTCTCAAATTTAGAAAACCAACTTATGCTTGCTTAAGGGGAAAGGTGAGTTGGGGTGCTGCATAAAACCAGAGATTGAAATGAGCACAGATAAAGTTCCTTAAGCCAAATATGGAATAGACAAGATCTACTCCTTGTTCAACGAAATGGACTCAAAACCGCATATTAAACGCCTAAGTATGTAGCTGACTAGTAAGTATCTTAAAACCTATGGATTGCTATGTCTCCAAAAGAGAATCAAGCGTGTGTACAGGGGCATAAACGCAGCAGTGATAGGATTGGAGAGTTTCGGTGAGCAAATGAAGACCCTTTGAAGTCATATTGCATGGTACCCATTCCACAGGTTTCAACTACCCACGTTTAAGGTATTCTACCTTCAGCTAAAACATGCATGTGGAACCCAGAGTATGATCAACCGTGTGAACGGGAGACGTGTTCAAATATGTCTCAGTTTTCCTCCCCTGGTACTCGGGTGCAACATTCCAGATGCTTTACTAACACTCTCCCCACTTGGAGAGTCAGCGCCTTTAACCTCCTGTTTGGCCCAGTTTGCAATTTCTGCGGAAGATGAACAGGAATAGGGAGAACCAATGAGAGACTAGCTGAGGTGTCTGGACGGGCAAATTTAACTCTCATTTCCCACCAGGAAGAGGAAATAACCAAAGGCTCAGCGTGCCGTGCCGGAACCAGATTAGGGCCTGAAGCCATCCTGCGGTTTTGCGGCCAGGTCACAAGAAAGCGAGTTGAAGAAAGGAGCTCAGGGGCACTGTAATTCACAAACCTGCAGAGTTATAAATGACAGCTATCGTCCAAAAATATACTGAAGTAAGGCTGCCAAGAGGACTTGAAAGCGGGGCAGAATTGCAGGAAACCGATTTCAGGAGGTAGACTGGAATTGCATTGAAAGCATAGGAAAAGAGGCAGAACGTCCACAATGATGCACTTGGTCAAAAAGGGCGTATGCGTTTTTTCCTGAATATATTCAGGAAAAAACGCATACGCCCTTTTTGGCCAACCAAGCAAGCTTGCAAAGGAAATCTGCACTACAATGAAGTCTCACTTCCCCCCGGTCAAAAGGGCCATCTGAAAAAAGTGTAAAATCCAGCAAGGCAGGACAGGCCATGGAGAACTGGGAGCCTTGTTATGCTGCTGGGCGGGATGTAAATTGCCAACAGGCACTCGGGAGAAGTGTATGGTGTTTCCTGAAACATCTAAAAAACAAAGCAACAGAGCCTAGGGCACTTCCACTTATGGTCCTATAGCTTAGGGAAATTAAAATCAAAAAGACACAGCCACCCCAAAGTTTGGGACGCCTCTGTTTACAAGAACCTCATTTACCGTACAAGTTCAATATCACAGAAAGTGAAAAATGGATAAAGAACTTGTGGTATTTACTTACAAAGCAATATCACTCAGCAATGAAATCTATGTCATCAGGCCCGTAGCAGCACAATGAGTGGTTTCAGGTATGATGATTCTAACTGAAATAAGTCACACAGAAAAAGAAACATCATAAGATATCACTAATACACGGAATGTAAACTTGGCTACACAGGAACTGAATTACAGAAAAGAACAGGGTCGCAAATTTAGAAAACCAACTTATGCTTGCTTAAGGGGAAAGGTGAGTTGGGGTGCTGCATAAAACCAGAGATTGAAATGAGCACAGATAAAGTTCCTTAAGCCAAATATGGAATAAACAAGAGCTACTCCTTGCTCAACGAAATGGACTCAACACCGCATATTAAACGCCTAAGAATGTACCTGACTAGTAAGTATCTTAAAACCTATGGATTGCTATGTCTCCAAAAGAGAATCAAGCGTGTGTACAGGGGCATAAACGCAGCAGTGATAGGATTGGAGAGGTTCGGTGAGCAAATGAAGACCCTTTGAAGTCAATTTGCATGGTACCCATTACACGGGTCTCAACTCTCCAGGTTTAAGGTATTCTTCCTTCAGCTAAAACATGCATGTGGAACCCAGAGTATGATCAACCGTGTGAACGGGAGACGTGTTCAAATATGTCTCAGTTTTCGTACCCTGGTACTCGGGTGCAACATTCCAGATGCTTTACTAACACTCTCCCGACTTGGAGAGTCAGTCTCTTTAACCTCCTGTTTGGCCCAGTTTGCAATTTCTGCGGAAGATGAACAAGAATAGCGAGAACCAATGAGAGACTAGCTGGAGGTGTCTGGACGGGCAAATTTAACTCTCATTTCCCACCAGGAAGAGGAATTAACCAAAGGCTCAGCATGCCGTGCCGGAACCGGATTAGGGCCTGAAGCCATCCTGCGGTGTTGCGGCCAGCTCACAAGAAAGCGAGTTGAAGAAAGGAGCTCAGGGGCACTGTAATTCACAAACCTGCAGAGTTATAAATGACAGCTATTGTCCAAAAATATATTGAAGTAAGGCTGCCAAGAGGACTTGAAAGCGGGGCAGAATTGCAGGAAACCGATTTCAGGAGGTAGACTGGAATTGCATTGAAAGCATAGGAAAAGAGGCAGAACGTCCACAATGATGCACTTGGCCAAAAAGGGCGTATGCGTTTTTTCCTGAATATATTCAGGAAAAAACGCATACGCCCTTTTTGGCCAACCAAGCAAACTTGCAAAGGAAATCTGCACTACAATGAAGTCTCACTTCCCCCCGGTCAAAAGGGCCATCTGAAAAAAGTGTAAAATCCAGAAAGGCAGGACAGGCCATGGAGAACTGGGAGCCTTGTTATGGTGATGGGCGGGATGTAAATTGCCAACAGACACTCAGGAGAAGTGTATGGTGTTTCCTGAAACATCTAAGAAACAAAGCAACAGAGCCTAGGTCACTTCCACTTATGGTCCTATAGCTTAGGGAAATTAAAATCAAAAAGACACAGCCACCCCAAAGTTTGGGACGCCTCTGTTTACAAGAACCTCATTTACCGTACAAGTTCAATATCACAGAAAGTGAAAAATGGATAAAGAACTTGTGGTACTTATGTACAATGCAGTATCACTCAGCAATGAAATCTATGTCATCAGGCCCGTAGCAGCATAATGAGTGGATTCAGGTACGATGATTCTAACTGAAATAAGTCACACAGAAAAAGAAACATCATAAGATATCACTAATACACGGAATGTAAACTTGGCTACACAGGAACTGAATTCCAAAACAGAACAGGGTCTCAAATTTAGAAAACCAACTTATGCTTGCTTAAGGGGAAAGGTGAGTTGGGGTGCTGCATAAAACCAGATATTGAAATGAGCACAGATAATATTCTATAAGGCAAATATGGAATAGACCAGAGCTACTCCTTGCTCAACGAAATGGACTCAACACCCCATATTCAATGCCTAGGAATATACCTGCCTAGTAAGAATCATAAAAGCAATGGATTTATATATCTCTGTAAGAGAATGAAGAGTGTGTACAGCGGCATTAAAGCAGTGAAAATCAGCTAAATCCCATATTAAAAATAAATTTCTTAAGCAAAACACAATGACAGTGAAATAGAGAGCAATACTTAAGTAATTCATTCAAGTCTTCTGATGCAACCTGCATTTACCATATCTACACCCAGAGCTGGGTGACACATAAGGCTGGACACTTGGGGCTCATAAGATTGGTGAGGTTCGGTGAGCAAATGCAGACCCTTTGAAGTCATATTTCATGGTACCCATTCCATGGGTCTCAACTCTCCAGGTTTAAGGGATTCTTCCTTCAGCTAAAACATGCATGTGGAACCCAGAGTATGATCCACCGTGTGATCGAGAAACGTGTTCAAATATGTCTCACTTTTCGTTCCCTGGTACTCGGGTGCAACATTCCAGACGCTTTACTAACACTCTCCCGACTTGGAGAGTCAGTCCCTTTAACCTCCTGTTTGGCCCAGTTTGCAATTTCTGCGGAAGATGAACAGGAATAGCGAGAACCAATGAGAGACTAGCTGGAGGTGTCTGGACGGGCAAATTTAACTCTCATTTCCCACAGGGAAGAGCAATAAACCAAAGGCTCAGCATGCCGTGCCGGAACCAGATTAGGGCCTGAAGCAATCCTGCGGTGTTGTGGCCAGCTCACAAGAAAGCGAGTTGAAGAAAGGAGCTCAGGGGCACTGTAATTCACAAACCTGCAGAGTTATAAATGACAGCTATTGTCCGAAAATATACTGAAGTAGGGCTGCCAAGAGGACTTGAATGCGGGGCAGAATTGCAGGAAACCGATTTCAGGAGGAATCGGAATTGGATTGCATTTAAAACACAGGAAAAGAGGCAGAACGTCGACAATGATGCACTTGGCCAAAAAGGGCGTATGTGTTTTTTCCTGAATATATTCAGGAAAAAACTCATACGCCCTTTTTGGCCAACCAAGCAAGCTTGCAAAGGAAATCTGCACTACAATGAAGTCTCACTTCCCCCCGGTCAAAAGGGCCATCTGAAAAAAGTGTAAAATCCAGAAAGGCAGAACAGGCCATGGAGAACTGGGAGCCTTGTTATGCTGATGGGTGGAATGTAAATTACCAACAGCCGCTCTGTAGAAGTGTATGGTGTTTCCTGAAACATCTAAAAAACAAAGCAACAGAGCCTAGGGCACTTCCACTTATGGTCCTATAGCTTAGGGAAATTAAAATCAAAAAGACACAGCCACCCCAAAGTTTGGGACGCCTCTGTTTACAAGAACCTCGTTTACCGTACAAGTTCAACATCGCAGAAAGTGAAAAATGGATAAAGAACTTGTGGTACTTACGTACAATGCAGTATCACTTAGGAATGAAATCTATGTCATCAGGCCCATAGCAGCATAATGAGTGGATTCAGGTACGATGATTCTAACTGAAATAAGTCACACAGAAAAAGAAACATCATAAGATATCACTAATACACGGAATGTAAACTTGGCTACACAGGAACTGAATTACAGAACAGAACAGGGTCTCAAATTTAGAAAACCAACTTATGCTTGCTTAAGAGGAAAGGTGAGTTGGGGTGCTGCATAAAACCAGAGATTGAAATGAGCACAGATAAAGTTCCTTAAGCCAAATATGGAATAGACAAGAGCTACTCCTTGCTCAACGAAATGGACTCAACACCGCATATTAAACGCCTAAGAATGTACCTGACTAGTAAGTATCTTAAAACCTATGGATTGCTATGTCTCCAAAAGAGAATCAAGCGTGTGTACAGGGGTATAAACGCAGCAGTGATAGGATTGGAGAGTTTCGGTGAGCAAATGAAGACCCTTTGAAGTCATATTGCATGGTACCCATTCCACAGGTTTCAACTACCCACGTTTAAGGTATTCTTCCTTCAGCTAAAACATGCATGTGGAACCCAGAGTATGATCAACCGTGTGAACGGGAGACGTGTTCAAATATGTCTCAGTTTTCCTCCCCTGGTACTCGGGTGCAACATTCCAGATGCTTTACTAACACTCTCCCCACTTGGAGAGTCAGCGCCTTTAACCTCCTGTTTGGCCCAGTTTGCAATTTCTGCGGAAGATGAACAGGAATAGGGAGAACCAATGAGAGACTAGCTGGAGGTGTCTGGACGGGCAAATTTAACTCTCATTTCCCACCAGGAAGAGGAAATAACCAAAGGCTCAGCGTGCCGTGCCGGAACCAGATTAGGGCCTGAAGGCATCCTGCGGTTTTGCGGCCAGGTCACAAGAAAGCGAGTTGAAGAAAGGAGCTCAGGGGCACTGTAATTCACAAACCTGCAGAGTTATAAATGACAGCTATCGTCCAAAAATATACTGAAGTAAGGCTGCCAAGAGGACTTGAAAGCGGGGCAGAATTGCAGGAAACCGATTTCAGGAGGTTGACTGGAATTGCATTGAAAGCATAGGAAAAGAGGCAGAACGTCCACAATGATGCACTTGGTCAAAAAGGGCGTATGCGTTTTTTCCTGAATATATTCAGGAAAAAACGCATACGCCCTTTTTGGCCAACCAAGCAAGCTTGCAAAGGAAATCTGCACTACAATGAAGTCTCACTTCCCCCCGGTCAAAAGGGCCATCTGAAAAAAGTGTAAAATCCAGAAAGGCAGGACAGGCCATGGAGAACTGGGAGCCTTGTTATGCTGATGGGCGGGATGTGAATTGCCAACAGACACTCGGGAGAAGTGTATGGTGTTTCCTGAAACATCTAAAAAACAAAGCAACAGAGCCTAGGGCACTTCCACTTATGGTCCTATAGCTTAGGGAAATTAAAATCAAAAAGACACAGCCACCCCAAAGTTTGGGACGCCTCTGTTTACAAGAACCTCGTTTTACCGTACAAGTTCAATATCACAGAAAGTGAAAAATGGATAAAGAACTTGTGGTACTTACGTACAATGCAGTATCACTCAGCAATGAAATCTATGTCATCAGGCACGTAGCAGCATAAAGAGTGGATTCAGGTACGATGATTCTAACTGAAATAAGTCACACAGAAAAAGAAACATCATAAGATGTCACTAATACATGGAATGTAAACTTGGCTACACAGGAACTGAATTCCAAAACAGAACGGGGTCTCAAATTTAGAAAACCAACTTATGCTTGCTTAAGGGGAAAGGTGAGTTGGGGTGCTGCATAAAACCAGAGATTGAAATGAGCATAGATAAAGTTCCTTAAGCCAAATATGGAATAGACAAGAGCTACTCCTTGCTCAACGAAATGGACTCAACATCCCATATTAAACGCCTAAGAATGTACCTGACTAGTAAGTATCTTAAAACCTATGGATTGCTATGTCTCCAAAAGAGAATCAAGCGTGTGTACAGGGGCATAAACGCAGCAGTGATAGGATTGGAGAGGTTCGGTGAGCAAATGAAGACCCTTGGAAGTCATATTGCATGGTACCCATCCCACAGGTTTCAACTACCCACGTTTAAGGTATTCTTGCTTCAGCTAAAACATGCATGTGGAACCCAGAGTATGATCAACCGTGTGAACGGGAGACGTGTTCAAATATGTGTCAGTTTTCCTCCCCTGGTACTCGGGTGCAACATTCCAGATGCTTTACTAACACTCTCCCCACTTGGAGAGTCTGCGCCTTTAACCTCCTGTTTGGCCCAGTTTGCAATTTCTGCGGAAGATGAACAGGAATAGGGAGAACCAATGAGAGACTAGCTGGAGGTGTCTGGACGGGCAAATTTAACTCTCATTTCCCACCAGGAAGAGGAAATAACCAAAGGCTCAGCGTGCCGTGCCGGAACCAGATTAGGGCCTGAAGCCATCCTGCGGTGTTGCGGCCAGGTCACAAGAAAGCGAGTTGAAGAAAGGAGCTCAGGGGCACTGTAATTCACAAACCTGCAGAGTTATAAATGACAGCTATCGTCCAAAAATATACTGAAGTAAGGCTGCCAAGAGGACTTGAAAGCGGGGCAGAATTGCAGGAAACCGATTTCAGGAGGTAGACTGGAATTGCATTGAAAGCATAGGAAAAGAGGCAGAACGTCCACAATGATGCACTTGGTCAAAAAGGGCGTATGCATTTTTTCCTGAATATATTCAGGAAAAAACGCATACGCCCTTTTTGGCCAACCAAGCAAGCTTGCAAAGGAAATCTGCACTACAATGAAGTCTCACTTCCCCCCGGTCAAAAGGGCCATCTGAAAAAAGTGTAAAATCCAGCAAGGCAGGACAGGCCATGGAGAACTGGGAGCCTTGTTATGCTGCTGGGCGGGATGTAAATTGCCAACAGACACTCGGGAGAAGTGTATGGTGTTTCCTGAAACATCTAAAAAACAAAGCAACAGAGCCTAGGGCACTTCCACTTATGGTCCTATAGCTTAGGGAAATTAAAATCAAAAAGACACAGCCACCCCAAAGTTTGGGACGCCTCTGTTTACAAGAACCTCGTTTACCGTACAAGTTCAATATCACAGAAAGTGAAAAATGGATAAAGAACTTGTGGTACTTACGTACAATGCAGTATCACTCAGCAAAGAAATCTATGTCATCAGGCCCGTAGCAGCATAAAGGGTGGATTCAGGTACGATGATTCTAACTGAAATAAGTCACACAGAAAAAGAAACATCATAAGATATCAGTAATACACGGAATGTAAACTTGGCTACACAGGAACTGAATTACAGAACAGAACAGGGTCTCAAATTTAGAAAACCAACTTATGCTTGCTTAAGGGGAAAGGTGAGTTGGGGTGCTGCATAAAACCAGAGATTGAAATGAGCACAGATAAAGTTCCTTAAGCCAAATATGGAATAGACAAGATCTACTCCTTGTTCAATGAAATGGACTCAAAACCGCATATTAAACGCCTAAGTATGTAGCTGACTATTAAGTATCTTAAAACCTATGGATTGCTATGTCTCCAAAAGAGAATCAAGCGTGTGTACAGGGGCATAAACGCAGCAGTGATAGGATTGGAGAGTTTCGGTGAGCAAATGAAGACCCTTTGAAGTCATATTGCATGGTACCCATTCCACAGGTTTCAACTACCCACGTTTAAGGTATTCTACCTTCAGCTAAAACATGCATGTGGAACCCAGAGTATGATCAACCGTGTGAACGGGAGACGTGTTCAAATATGTCTCAGTTTTCCTCCCCTGGTACTCGGGTGCAACATTCCAGATGCTTTACTAACACTCTCCCCACTTGGAGAGTCAGCGCCTTTAACCTCCTGTTTGGCCCAGTTTGCAATTTCTGCGGAAGATGAACAGGAATAGGGAGAACCAATGAGAGACTAGCTGAGGTGTCTGGACGGGCAAATTTAACTCTCATTTCCCACCAGGAAGAGGAAATAACCAAAGGCTCAGCGTGCCGTGCCGGAACCAGATTAGGGCCTGAAGCCATCCTGCGGTGTTGCGGCCAGCTGAAAAGAAAGCGAGTTGAAGAAAGGAGCTCAGGGGCACTGTAATTCACAAACCTGCAGAGTTATAAATGACAGCTATCGTCCAAAAATATACTGAAGTAAGGCTGCCAAGAGGACTTGAAAGCGGGGCAGAATTGCAGGAAACCGATTTCAGGAGATAGACTGGAATTGCATTGAAAGCATAGGAAAAGAGGCAGAACGTCCACAATGATGCACTTGGTCAAAAAGGGCGTATGCGTTTTTTCCTGAATATATTCAGGAAAAAACGCATACGCCCTTTTTGGCCAACCAAGCAAGCTTGCAAAGGAAATCTGCACTACAATGAAGTCTCACTTCCCCCCGGTCAAAAGGGCCATCTGAAAAAAGTGTAAAATCCAGCAAGGCAGGACAGGCCATGGAGAACTGGGAGCCTTGTTATGCTGCTGGGCGGGATGTAAATTGCCAACAGACACTCGGGAGAAGTGTATGGTGTTTCCTGAAACATCTAAAAAACAAAGCAACAGAGCCTAGGGCACTTCCACTTATGGTCCTATAGCTTAGGGAAATTAAAATCAAAAAGACACAGCCACCCCAAAGTTTGGGACGCCTCTGTTTACAAGAACCTCGTTTACCGTACAAGTTCAATATCACAGAAAGTGAAAAATGGATAAAGAACTTGTGGTACTTACATACAATGCAGTATCACTCAGCAATGAAATCTATGTCATCAGGCCCGTAGCAGCATAAAGGGTGGATTCAGGTACGATGATTCTAACTGAAATAAGTCACACAGAAAAAGAAACATCATAAGATATCACTAATACATGGAATGTAAACTTGGCTACACAGGAACTGAATTCCAAAACAGAACGGGGTCTCAAATTTAGAAAACCAACTTATGCTTGCTTAAGGGGAAAGGTGAGTTGGGGTGCTGCATAAAACCAGAGATTGAAATGAGCATAGATAAAGTTCCTTAAGCCAAATATGGAATAGACAAGAGCTACTCCTTGCTCAACGAAATGGACTCAACACCGCATATTAAACGCCTAAGAATGTACCTGACTAGTAAGTATCTTAAAACCTATGGATTGCTATGTCTCCAAAAGAGAATCAAGCGTGTGTACAGGGGCATAAACGCAGCAGTGATAGGATTGGAGAGGTTCGGTGAGCAAATGAAGACCCTTTGAAGTCCTATTGCATGGTACCCATTCCACAGGTTTCAACTACCCACGTTTAAGGTATTCTTGCTTCAGCTAAAACATGCATATGGAACCCAGAGTATGATCAACCGTGTGAACGGGAGACGTGTTCAAATATGTGTCAGTTTTCCTCCCCTGGTACTCGGGTGCAACATTCCAGATGCTTTACTAACACTATCCCCACTTGGAGAGTCAGCGCCTTTAACCTCCTGTTTGGCCCAGTTTGCAATTTCTGCGGAAGATGAACAGGAATAGGGAGAACCAATGAGAGACTAGCTGGAGGTGTCTGGACGGGCAAATTTAACTCTCATTTCCCACCAGGAAGAGGAAATAACCAAAGGCTCAGCGTGCCGTGCCGGAACCAGTTTAGGGCCTGAAGCCATCCTGAGGTTTTGCGGCCAGGTCACAAGAAAGCGAGTTGAAGAAAGGAGCTCAGGGGCACTGTAATTCACAAACCTGCAGAGTTATAAATGACAGCTATCGTCCAAAAATATACTGAAGTAAGGCTGCCAAGAGGACTTGAAAGCGGGGCAGAATTGCAGGAAACCAATTTCAGGAGGTAGACTGGAATTGCATTGAAAGCATAGGAAAAGAGGCAGAACGTCCACAATGATGCACTTGGCCAAAAAGGGCGTATGCGTTTTTTCCTGAATATATTCAGGAAAAAACGCATACGCACTTTTTGGCCAACCAAGCAAGCTTGCAAAGGAAATCTGCACTACAATGAAGTCTCACTTCCCCCCGGTCAAAAGGGCCATCTGAAAAAAGTGTAAAATCCAGAAAGGCAGGACAGGCCATGGAGAACTGGGAGCCTTGTTATGCTGATGGGCGGGATGTAAATTGCCAACAGACACTCGGGAGAAGTGTATGGTGTTTCCTGAAACATCTAAAAAACAAAGCAACAGAGCCTAGGGCACTTCCACTTATGGTCCTATAGCTTAGGGAAATTAAAATCAAAAAGACACAGCCACCCCAAAGTTTGGGACGCCTCTGCTTACAAGAACCTCGTTTACCGTACAAGTTCAATATCACAGAAAGTGAAAAATGGATAAAGAACTTGT
Organism: Grampus griseus; assembly: GCF_964374135.1. Lineage (NCBI taxonomy): Eukaryota > Metazoa > Chordata > Mammalia > Artiodactyla > Delphinidae > Grampus > Grampus griseus. Next base: position 272,958 of record NW_028133083.1, read on the forward strand.
GGTACTTATGTACAAAGCAGTATCACTCAGCAATGAAATCTATGACATCAGGCCCGTATCAGCATAATGAGTGGATTCAGGTACGATGATTCTAACTGAAATAAGTCACACAGAAAAAGAAACATCATAAGATATCAGTAATACACGGAATGTAAACTTGGATACACAGGAACTGAATTACAGAACAGAACAGGTTCTCAAATTTAGAAAACCAACTTATGCTTCCTTAAGGGGAAAGGTGAGTTGGGGTGCTGCATAAAACCAGAGATTGAAATGAGCACAGATAAAGTTCCTTAAGCCAAATATGGAATAGACAAGAGCTACTCCTTGCTCAACGAAATGGACTCAACACCCCATATTAAACGCCTAAGAATGTACCTGACTAGTAAGTATCTTAAAACCTATGGATTGCTATGTCTCCAAAAGAGAATCAAGCGTGTGTACAGGGGCATAAACGCAGCAGTGATAGGATTGGAGAGCTTCGGTGAGCAAATGAAGACCCTTTGAAGTCATATTGCATGGTACCCATTACACGGGTCTCAACTCTCCAGGTTTAAGGTATTCTTCCTTCAGCTAAAACATGCATGTGGAACCCAGAGTATGATCAACCGTGTGAACGGGAGACGTGTTCAAATATGTCTCAGTTTTCCTCCCCTGGTACTCGGGTTCAACATTCCAGACGCTTTACTAACACTCTCCCCACTTGGAGAGTCAGCGCCTTTAACCTCCTGTTTGGCCCAGTTTGCAATTTCTGCGGAGGATGAAGAGGAATAGGGAGAACCAATGAGAGACTAGCTGGAGGTGTCTGGACGGGCAAATTTAACTCTCATTTCCCACCAGGAAGAGGAAATAACCAAAGGCTCAGCGTGCCGTGCCGGAACCAGATTAGGGCCTGAAGCCATCCTGCGGTTTTGCGGCCAGGTCACAAGAAAGCGAGTTGAAGAAAGGAGCTCAGGGGCACTGTAATTCACAAACGTGCAGAGTTATAAATGACAGCTATCATCCAAAAATATACTGAAGTAAGGCTGCCAAGAGGACTTGAAAGCGGGGCAGAATTGCAGGAAACCGATTTCAGCAGGTAGACTGGAATTGCATTGAAAGCATAGGAAAAGAGGCAGAACGTCCACAATGATGCACTTGGTCAAAAAGGGCGTATGCGTTTTTTCCTGAATATATTCAGGAAAAAACGCATACGCCCTTTTTGGCCAACCAAGCAAGCTTGCAAAGGAAATCTGCACTACAATGAAGTCTCACTTCCCCCCGGTCAAAAGGGCCATCTGAAAAAAGTGTAAAATCCAGAAAGGCAGGACAGGCCATGCAGAACTGGGAGCCTTGTTATGCTGATGGGCGGGATGTAAATTACCAACAGCCGCTCTGTAGAAGTGTATGGTGTTTCCTGAAACATCTAAAAAACAAAGCAACAGAGCCTAGGGCACTTCCACTTATGGTCCTATAGCTTAGGGAAATTAAAATCCAAAAGACACAGCCACCCCATAATTTGGGACGGCTCTTTTTACAGGAATCTGTTCTGCGGCACAAGTTAAATATCTCAGAGAGCAAATAATGGATAAAGAAGTTGCGGTACTTATGTACAACAGAATACCACTCAGCAATGAAATCTATGTCACCAGGCCCGTACCAGCATAATGAGTGGATTGAGGCACGATGATTCTAAGTGAAATAAGTCACACAGAAAAAGAAACATCATAAGGTATCACTAATACACGGAATGTGAACTTGGCTACACATGAACTGAATTACAAAACAGAACATGGTCTCAAATTTAGAAAACCAACTTATGCTTGCTTAAGGGGAAGGTGAGTTGGGGTGCTGCATAAAAGCAGAGTTTGAAATTAGCACAGATACCGTTCCATAAGCCAAATATTTAATAGACAAGACCTACCCCTTGCTCAACGAAATGGATTCAACAATGAGGTATCACCTCACACCTTGTAGAATAGGCATCATTGAAAATCTACAAACAAAAAATGCTGGAAAGGGTGTGGAGAAAAGGAACCCTCTTCCACTATTGTTGGGAATATAAATTGATACAGTCATTATGGAGAACAATATGGAATTTCTTAAGAAACTAACAATAGAATTACCATATGATACAGCAATCCCAGTACTGGACATATACCCAGACAAAACCATAAATCAAAAAGAGTCATTCACCGCAATGTTCATTGCATCACTATTTACAATATCGAGGTAATGGAAGCAACCTAAATGCCCACAGACAGACGAATGCATAAAGCTGTGGTACATATATAAAATGGAATATTACTAAGCCATGAAAAGGAATGAAATTGGGTCATTTGTAGAGACGTCGATGGATCTAGAGACTGTCATACAGAGTGAAGTAAGTCAGAAAGAGAAAAACAAATCTTGTATATTCATGCATATATGTGGAACCTAGAAAAACTGTACAGATTAACCATTTTGCAAGGCATAAATAGAGCAACAGATGTAGACAACAAACGTATGGACAACAAGGGGGGAAAGCTGTTGGGGGGGTGGTGGTGGGAGGAGTTGAGAGACTGGGATTGGCATGTATACATTTATATGTATAAAATAGATAACCAATAAGAACCTGCTGTATAAAAATATAAAATAAAATTCAAAATTAAAAAGAAATAAAATTTAAAAAATAAAACAGAAAAAACAATTATTCCCTGCACATACATGTATTTATATGAATAAATTATTTCCATGCTTATATCTGTAAATACAAAAAAGAGGAATAAAATCTACCTTGAACCAAAAACGAAAAAGAGAAAAAAACACAGAACCCACCAGTTACACAGAGGAAAACCGTATCAGGGCACTTGCTCCAGTTGTAAACAATTCTGAAGTTGGTCAGTGGTGGGGAATCGTCTCCCATTCAGCCAGCAGCCCCCACGCAACAAGCGTCCTCATTGCAAAGCTGGGGCACCGTGCCGAGGCATCTGTGAGTAAACGTGATCTGAGCCCCAGGCCAGTTGTTGCTGAACTATTCCCACCCGTCCCAGGTAAAACACCTGAATATATACAAGGACTTGAAAGCCTAGAGGAAGGGCCATAGAGCCACACGAGTGACAGCATGCCAGCCGACTTGGTGCCTGCAGGCCAGCCAGGATGGTCCTGGCCCTGGGTGCTCTTCTGGAAGATTTCCATTTCCCTGCCTGAGATACCCGTCCTGTCCCTGCCCCCACTGCTTTTTTCCTTCCTCACCTCTGCCCAGGGAGAAATTCCAGCAGCAGGTATGGGTGACACATCCTCTTCTTTAGCAGGTGGCAGCCTGGCAACTGCTGCAGAAAGTCCAGCAGAGCCCCACTCACACTGGGCCACCCACAAAGCCGTGGCCTCTCACTCCCTCCCACCAGCCCAGCCCCGAGACTGCTGACAGGGCAAAGAAAATGGTGTCAGGCACGGCTGCAGGGGCTCTTGCTGCCTGGAGTGGTATTTATATTGATCTCAACCCAGGCACACCTGGGGAGGGCTGGCCGGCACGGTAAGGCTGCCCAGGTCAGCCAATCATCACCCCTCAGGGACTCACAGTTGCAGAAAATGGAACTTGCTGAACCGGCCAGGTCCAAGGAACAGGTGTGGGCTCCTGAGAGTCAGGATAGACAAGGGGCTGCAGCTTTGGCTTGTTTTCTAATCATTTTATCTGGCCCATGAGTGGGAGACAACTTCAAGAAAACCCTCTCCTAATGAGAGGAACCCAGGAGTCAGGGAGAGGAGGGGTGGATGGTGGTTGGAGACAGAGGCCTGGTGCCCCGGGTGCAGTGGAAGTCTCTGGAAGACCAGGTGGAGGGAGGCCTCACGGAGTGATGCCCAGGGTCACAGACCTGTCGCAGCTGCTGTTTGTTAGTTCAAGTCCTGCTCTGAGGTGCTCTGTGTCAGCTCTGAGTGACAGGTGAGCTGGGGGTGCTCTGCAATGAGGGCTATGTGCACGGTTCCTGTGTGCCCAGCCCTGCCACAGTACCTGCAAGGGTAGATCTGTATCCTGGGAGGGGCCTGATCACAAGAGCCCCGTGGGCTGGGGTGGGGGTGGGGTACCTGCCCAGGTGAGCTCCATATTCTGGGATTGGTCTGACCACGAGAGCCCCATGGGCTGCTGGGGACCTGGTAAAGGATGTCAGGACAGTCAGTGAAGCCACTGAGGATATACCTCCAGTTGCTCCTAATTCCTACACCCTGCTGGTCATTCTACCAACCACCAGGACATGGTATTCTGTATTAGTCTTCAATGATGCCTTCTTTTGTATTCCATTAGTCCCAGAGTCACAAGAAATTTTGGCTTGTGAGTGGCAGGACTCAACATACAACTAAAACAATACTTCCGGGCCGTCTGGCCCCAAGGGTGCAAAAATTCCCACACCGTCTTTGGGGAAAGCTTAGCTAAAGACCTAAAAGTTCTACCTCTGGAAAAGGAAACCCTCCTTCAATATGCAGACGACATTCTGATCGCCAGCCCTACTAAGGAGGCCTCTGGACTACCAAGCCAATAAAGGATAGAAGTTGTCCAAGAAAAAGCTCAAATATCACAGACTGCGGTGACCTGCCTGGGCTTCATTCTCACACAAGGTCAGAGAAGCCCATCCCAGGAAAGGGAAGAAACCATTTTCAGCCTTACCCCTTTCTAAAACTAGAAGACAGCTTAGGGGTTCCTGGGGAGGCCAGGGTTTGCTGCTTCTGGATCCCTAACTACAGTCTACTAGCTGGGCCTCTATATGAAACACTGAAAGGAAAAGATGATGATCCTTTTGAATAGAATCCAGAAGTGGCCTTTCAAGAATGGAAAGAGCAGTCAATTCAGACCCTTGCCCTGGAACTCCCTAATTTAGCTAAACCCTTTGACCTTTACATTCCTGGTGAAAGGTGAATCGCCATTGGAGAATTAGTGCAAAAACTGGGACCACTTGAAATGGAACAATGCAAGAATGCCATCCAGGTAGGATAAACTACGGTCACTAAGGAGCTTGGCCCACTGCCACATCTGGCCAAGATACTGGCGGTATCTAAAAACCTGGAAATCAGCAGCCCGAAAGGCCACCTCCCTCCTAAGGGAAAAGGACCCCACGTGGTGATCCTAACCACCAACCATGCCCTGAAGTTGCAGGTTTCGCTCCGTGGGCACACCGACCTCGAGTGAGGAGGCCCTCCAACTCCAACATCCAGAGAGATAACCGGGGGCAACAGGGCACCATGACGACTCGTGTGAACATCACTTGACCTGGAGTTTCTCTCATAAAACAACAAGAGTGTGTCCCAAAAGAGTAGACTACTGCTTGCAGGACTTACTGCACCCAGAGGGGAGCTAATAATCTTGGTGGGGGAACAGTATACCACACTGTCACCATAGAAAAGCCTACAGACACCGTGATGATGGTGGCCAATAAGACCGGCTGGACTCCTGTTTACTTCAAAAGGCTGTTGACTCAGTAGCCATCATGGTCCTTATCACCACTGACCCTGGACTGTCTGGGAGTTGAGCGGGCAGGGCTCTGACACCTGGTGCTGTTTGTACGTTAATTCAGGGGCCTAATTGAAGAAAGCGCAGACTACTGGTCAGAGCATCTAGGCTGGCAGAAACGGTCAGCCTAAGGTGGCCGAACAAATGTGGGGCGGGGTGAAACCGGCCCCCACAGCGTCTCTGCACATCTCTTTCCTGGACCCTTAAAGGTCATTAGAATCTATAACACTTCCAATGCTGGTGCTCAGGTGGACGAGCAGGGAGGCAGGGGGCCTGGGGACAATCAACGTCACCGGGAGGCTGCTGGGGAGAAGCTCTGACCCTCGCCCCAGGGTATGAGGGCTCCCAACTCAGCACTCAGCAGTTACAGAAGAAGGGTCTGCACCCTCAGCACTCCAAGAATGAGGAACGGGACAAAAGGCAGAGGAGGGGTTTGTCCCCAGCAAAGCCCATTAAAAATCCCTGGGAGATAAAAATAGAATCTGGGCAATAAAGTCAAGTCTAACCTTTTTTATCCTTTGTGCTTTGTCTAATTTCACGTGCTCCTAGGGTCCCGCATGCAGAGGTTCCACACCCGGCACTTCAGACCAGATTTCCTAGTGCAGAATGGCTGGGTCGACACCTCAGCTCCTGGGGCCCAGTGCAGACTCCACGATATAGAGCCTGAGCTACAGCCAACCCGGCCCTCGAGAGCTCCGCCGCCTCCCTCCCTCCCACTGACTCTGACAGGATCTCTACACAGCAGCCCAGCCCAGCCCACAGCCCACGGGGTAGTGCATGCTCTCACCTCTCCATTCTCTGATCAAAATATAAAGTTTCCTTTGCTTGTGAACCAAACTCAGTCTCGATCTGTTGGCCCCAATGACACTGGGCAGGGGGACACTTGTTGGGGTCCACTCTGGAGGATCAGTAACAGAAATTGAGACTATTGTAACCTCAATGAACAGATGTGTGAGCCAAACTGTAGTTAACATAGAACAGTGTATAAGGCTCGGGTAAAATAAGATGTTTCTAACACTTCCATTTGATATTTCCATCACTTTTTATAAGCAAGTTCAGTGAAAAGGTTTGTCTTATTTGTCAGGTCAATATTAGAGAAACGAAGTGATTTCTTTCCAAGGATGTACATCTAATAATCTTGGTTAAACCTTCAATCTTGTTTTAAATGCTTTTCCATTGAAAATGATACCTCTCTTTCAGCTCCCCCATTTCTGAGAAGTATAAAATCTTATAATTTATTATTACCAAAGGGGAAAGGTGGGAGGAGGGATAAATTAACACTTTGGAATTAACACATACACACTGCTATGTATAAAATAGATCATCAACAAGGAACTACTGTATAGCACAGGGAACTACACTCAACATTTTGCAATAACCTATAAGGGGAAATAATCTGAAAAAGAATAGATATTTTTATTGACATCATCTATCAATGATAGTTAAAGTGTAGCCTAAGGGAAGCTGGTGGTGAGTGCTTCTGACCCTGAAGACTTCAATCATCTAAAGTTTGGACTCTGCCTACTTCCCAAGGCCCTTAATGAACATATGTGTAGCCGTAGCTTAAAAACTTCCCCAGTTTGGGTTTCGGGGAGACACTGATTTTGAAAAAGCCCTGGTGTTCTCCTTACATGAATGGGACTCTTCCTACTGCTAAAACATGTCTGTCACACCCAGAGGATGGTATACCGTCTGATCGGGAAGAGTTTGGAAAAGGCATCTCATCTCCTCATCTCCTGGTGCTCGGGTTCACCCCTCCAGCGTCTTTACTAACAGTCTCCTCACTTGGAGATGTCAGCACTGTCAACATCCTGTTGCGTACAGTTTGGAATTTGTCCAGAGGATGAAGCGGAAGGATGAGGAACAATGAGAGACAAGTCCTAGGTGTTCAGACAGGCACATGTCACTCTAATTTCCAATCAGGAAGACGAATTGACCAAAGGCTAGGGTTGCCCATGGAAACAGTATAGGGCTTGAGGAAATCCCGCTGCTTTGTGGCCAGTTCCCATAAACACAAGTTGAACAATGGAACTCAGGGGCAGTAAAATTCACAAAACTGCAGAGCTGAAAATATCCATCACTGAAAAATGTCTTGAGGAAAGTCAGAGAAAAGGACTTGTAAGCAAGGGAGAATGGCAGGAAAGGGATTTGAGGAGGTAGAAAGGACTCGCCATTAAGCACAAGAAAAGGAGCTGAACATTGCCAACATTGCAGTTGGCCAAAAAGGGTGTATGCGTTTTTTTCTGTATATATTCAAGAAAAGGGCATACACTTTTTTAGCCAACCAAACAGGTGGGCACTGGAAGTCAATACTACAAAAGATATCACTTCGCATCAGTCAGAAGAGCCATCCTCATAAAGCGTAAAAAACAGAAATGCAGGACAGGGCAAGGAGAAGAGGGAGCCCTGTGAGACTTATAGTGGAAATGTATATTGCCAACGGCCATTCTGGAGAAGTGTATTGTGTTTACTAAAGCATCTATAAAATGAGCTACAGAGCATAGGGCACTTGCACTCATGGGCGTATATCTTGGGAAAAACAAAAATCGAGAGGACACAGGCACCCCAATGTTTACCCCCTCTCTGTTTAAAAGATCCTCGACTAGGATATAACTTAAATGTCTCTGGAGGGAAAAAATGGATAGAGATGTGGTACTTAGGTAGAGTGGAATATTATTCAGCCTGGAAATCAATGAAATATGGCCAGTTGTAACAACTCCGGAGGAGTTACGTATGATCATTCTAAGTGACAGAATTCAAAAAGAAAAAGACACATATCATAAGATATCACTTAAAGGTGGAATCCAAAATGGCTACACATGAAATAAATTACAAAACAAAAACATAGTCAAATATGTGGAAAACACGCATAAGGCTGCTAAACGGGAAAGGTGGGGAGGGGTGAGGCATCATCCAGGAGGTTGAAATTAGCAAAGATACCATTCCAAATACCAAACTGATAATCAACAAGGCCTACACGGTAGCTAAAAGAACTGCACTCAGCACACTCAAGTCACCGGAAAAGAATATATACGACTGGTAAGAATCTGAAAAAGAATTTATTGATGACTCTCTGTACGTGAATCAAGTGGATGTACAGCAGCAAGAAACAGAGCTTTGAAAATCAGCTGTAACCAATATAGTAATAAATTGAAAAAAATAAACGACAGAGAGACAGAGAAAACCTCTTACAACTTTTCCTCAGGGACGGTGATGCAACATGGATTGAACACATCTAGACCCACAGCAGGATGAGACATAAGGCTGGAAACTGTTTGCGCTAAGAGAAATGTGAGGTTGGGTGAGGAAATGCACACCCTTTAAAGTAATACTACCTGGTACCCATTCAATGGGTCCCAAATCTGCAGGTTCAAGGGATCTTCCTACAGCTAAAACATGCATGGAAAACCCAGAGGACTGTACACCATGTGATCGGGAGATGTGTCTAAAATGCACCTCATTTATCCTCTCCTGGTGCTCCTGTTCACCATTCCAGCCATGTTACTTAGAATCTCCCCACTTGGAGAATCAGCACATTTAAACTTCTGTTTCACACATTTTGCAAATTGTGAGGAGGATGAATGGGAAGAGGGGGAACCAATGAGAGAATAGTTGTAGGGGTTTGGACGGGCACATATCACTCTAATTTCCCATTAAGAATAAGAATTAAAGAAAGGCTCAGCCTGCCTCGCCGGAGCCAAAATAGGGCCTGAAGCAATCCTGTGGGTTTGTGGCCAGCTCACAAAAGAGCAACTTAAAAAATGGAGCTCAGGGTCACTGCAATTCACAAACCTGCAGAGTTATAAATGAAAACTAATGTCCAAAAATATGTTGAGGTAAGGCAAAGAAGAGGATCTGAATGCAAGACAGAATTGCAAGAAACAGATTTCAAGAGATAGATTGGACTCATCTTTAATGCACATGAAAAGCGGCAGAATTTCGACAATGATGCAGTTGGCCCAAAAGGGCGTATGCGTTTTTTCCTGATTATATCCAGGAAAAAACGCATACGCACTTTATGGGCAACGAAGCAAGCAAGCAATGCAAATGTGCACAACAAAGAAGTCTCACTTCCCACCGGTCAAAAGGGCCATCCTAAAAATTTGTAAAAACCAGAAATGCAGGACAGGCCATGGAGAACAGGGAGCCTTTATACGCTGATGGGCAGTGTGTGAACTGCCGAGAGCCACTCTGGAGAAGTGTATGGTGGTTCCTAAATCATCTAAAAAACAGAGCTACAGAGCATAGGACACTTCCAATCATGGGAGTATATCTAGGGAAGTCTAAAAATCAACAAGACACAAGCACACCACAGTTTAGGGCTACTCTGTTTACAAGAACCTCAACTTCAGTACACCTTAAATATCCCAGGAAAGAGAACAATGGATAAAGAAGATGTGGTACTTATGTACAATGGAATATCTCTTCACCATGAAATCAATGTAATAAGGCTAGTAGAAGGATAAAGAGTGGATTTAGGTCCGATAATACTACTTGAAATAAGTCAAACAGAAAAAGAAACATATCATAAGATATCACTTATAGAGGGAGGGTAAATATGGCTGCACAAGAAATGAATTACAGAACAGAACAGTGTCTCACATTTAGAAAACACACTTATGTCAGCTTAAGGGGAAAGGAGAGGTGGGGTGATGCATAAAACCAGAGTTTGAAATTAGCACAGATACCGTTCAATAAACCAAATAGGTATTAGACAAGATCTACACCTTGCTCAATGAACTGGCCTCAACACACCCTATACACCGCAGAGAAATATATCTGAGTAATAAGAATCTTAAAACCCATGTATTGATATATCTCCATAAGGGAATCAAGTGTGTACAGAGCGGCACAAACACAGCAGTGAAAATGAGCTAAACCCCATTATAGAAATAAATTTTAAAAACAAAACACTGAAACAATGAAAGAGAGAAAAATTCTTACAAAATTCGCTCAGGGGCTGTGATGCAACCTGGATTGACCACATATAAACCCACAGCTGGATAAGACATAAGGCTGGACACTTGGGGCTGAGAGGATTGGTGAGCTTTGGTGAGCAACTGCCGAAAGTTTAATGCAATACTTCATGTTACTCAGTCCAAGGGTCCCAACACTCCAGGTTGAAGGGAATCTTCCTACAGCTAAACCATGCTTGGGAAACCCAGCGACTGGTATACCATATGATCGGGAAAGGTTTCTAAAACACACCTCATTTTTCCTCTCCTGGGGCTCCGGATCGACATTCCAGCCGCTTTACTAACAACATCCCCACATGTAGTCAATGCCTTTAAGTTCTGGTATCGCACAGTCTGCAGTTAGTGTAGAGGATGAATGGGAATAGGGGGAACCAGTGAGAAACAAGCTGTAGCGGTTTCAATGGGCACATGTCACTCTAATGTCACATCAGTAAGAAGAATTAACCAAAGGCACAGCAAGGTGCCCCAGAAGAAAAATAGGGCTTCAAGGAATCCTGTGGTTATGGGGCAAGACCACAAAAATAAGAGCTGAAAAGTGGGGCTAAGGGCCACTGCAATTCAAAAACCTGCAGAGTTATAAAGGCCAACTATTTTCAAAAAATATATTGAGGTAAGGCTATGAAGAAACATTGAAAGCAAGGCAGAATTGCAGGAAACCGATTTCAGGAGGTAGACTGGAATTGCATTGAAAACATATGAAGAGAGTCAGAACCTCGACAATGACGCACTTGGCCAAAAAGGGCGTATGTGTTGTTTCATGAATATATTCAGGAAAAAACGCATGCACACTTTTTGGCCAACCAAGGAAGCTTGCAAAGGAAATCTGCACTACAATGAAGTCTCACTTCCACCTGGTCAAAAGGGCCATCTGAAAAAAGTGTAAAATCCATAAAGGCACGACAGGGCATTGAGAACTGGGAGCCTTCTTATGCTGATGGGCGGGATGTAAATTGTCAACAGCCACTCTGGAGAAGTGTATGGTGTTTCCTGAAACATCTAAAAAACAAAGCAACAGAGCCTAGGGCACTTCTACTTATGGTCCTATAGATTAGGGAAATTAAAATTAAAAAGACACAGCC